>NC_062968.1:7620531-7766509 GCF_023119035.1 Salvia hispanica
GAGATGGCGGTTGGCGTCCTCGGTGGCCCTACCTGCAAAAGGAGTTTGCTCGACCCTTTGGATAAGGGTCATGCGTAACTCGAAGTTATTAGCATCAATACTAGGGCCTTCGGGAAAAGTAACAGTATTCCCATGATTGAACATGTTCATCACGGGTAGTATTTCCTTGTTCTTTTTCTCCAGCGCCTCTCGGGCTGCCCTTTCCGCATCTCTCTCGTCCATCAACATCTTGACCATCTCCTGCAATTTTTCGAGTTTCGTTTTGTCACCCATCAATCCTTATCCTTTTTCACTTCTTATTTTCCTACGAGTTCTTTCAAGTTCTAAATCGAGCGGTTCTAGGTTGTCATTCCCAAAGCGCGTTCGCATACAAAACCTGCAAGAATAAAAAACAAAACAAATTAAAAACTAAAAGTAAAAACTGAAAGCAATTAAATTCCAAAGTAGTAAAATTATCCGTTTGAAGATGTCACTCCAAAGTGAATTGTCTTCCCCGGCAACGGCGCCAAAAACATGATGCACTTTTTATTAGCACTAAATAAACCTGCAAGTATACAGAGTATATATAGTATAGCTAAAGGTCAGTACCGGGATATCGAACACGGGGAAGGCAAACACAAAGTGTCTATCCTCTACTAGAACTCAATTACTATCTGGAGAAACAAGAGATTTTGAAAACAGAGAATATTTGAAAGCAAATAACAACTAGATGCAAGCAAAACACAGAGACAATCGATAGAGATAAGAGAATCCCAGGGATGTGCGTTCACAGTTATGTTTATAAAAATTTCCAAACTACAATACCCTAGCACAGTTATTACTTTCATAGGACGAGTCACCTAGCTTATGCTCATGCGATGCAAACATTGATTACAAAATTAGGATTGTCAATCCTAACACGTAACTCCATAAAGCTCCTAAGACCCTTGAAAAGTCCTCACTCTCAATTAACCGTGCCGTTTTAAGGGAAACTAACTGTAGCGTCTAATAAGTGAATCTAACTCGCTAGAACTCTCTCACAGTTATGAAGCAAGCTATATTAAATCATACAAGATTGTGTAACTCAATGATGCAACATCAAAACTACTTAAGGAAGTAACAAAGTAAAAACAAAACGGATATTAAATAGAAAAAGGAATTGTATAACAAAAGTCATTACTAACACATCCCTAGAATCCTATGAGTTTAGTTACACATAATGAAATAAGCTAAACACATAGATTGAAGGGAACACAATTGGAACATAAAACTAAAGCAAATAAAACCCTTAGGTTGAATCCTTGTCGTTCTTAATTTTCTTGAAATTCTTCTCCAACTCCTTGCACAAGTGAAGTACTCTAGCTTTTGACCTCTATGAATTATTTTGCAAGTAGAAGCTCTCTAATTTGATGAAGCTTGAGGTCTTATTTATAGGGGAAAGCCAATCCTTGTTGTAGAAGGAAAAGATCTTTAAAATATGGTAATTCTTGGGGCAAATCTAGGGCATCTCGGATTCACCGCCTTTCTCCGGCGGGCCGCCGCACCGTGGCCGCGGTCGCCGCGTTGGAGTCCAGAGAGTCTGTTTCTCCGGCGGCGGACCGCCGCATGACTTCCTACGGTCGCCGGGTGAGACTTCTCTTCCACGTGTATTTTTCCGAGGCCGACCGCTGCACTGCATTGCCTGCCGGGCACCGGCGGACACCGCACAACTTTCTGGCGGTTGCCGGTCGCTGTCTAACTCTAGACTTCCAGACTTTGCGTTTTGGCTCCCTTTTTCGGCTCAATTATGCACATTTCTTACAAAACACGTCAAAATACCAAAATAGACAAAATATGCAAATAATGGACGTGCGAAAACGGACCAAATAATGGCCTTAAAATATTATAAAATTCGAGCCTATCAACTCCCCCAAACATACATTTTTGTTTGTCCTCGAACAAAACAATAAAGACACAAAATAGACGCACGGAATGCACAAAGACTAGACGTTATAATTGCTTCAAAAGATGAAAGAGTAGATTAAACATGTATTAACGCAATCAAATCAAGCAAGGCTTATTAGTGCACTTTCATTACTAACTCGTGGAACACCTTGAATTCAAGCGCTCGCATGTGGCAAACTTCCAAGGATGGGAAGTGTACTCTCACTCTCAAAGTGTATAAAGGTAATATGTATATATATATCACTCAAATCATGCATCATGCAAAGTTTACCATAGGCTTGCTCAAAGTCTAATCCCTCCTCTACTAGATGTGATTAAGCATCAAAAGTCCGAAAGGTCTTTATCTTTGGTTGTAATGTAGGCTCTTTGGTAGGTGAGGAATATTTGGCTAAAAAGTGACTAGAAATAAAATATCCCAAGTAGAGTAAAATTGACTCCACTTTTCTAAACCCAAGACACTTTCAACACTTTATTTATTTTTCTCCTTCAACTTACTTTCCAAACCTTTGATTTTCTTTAATTTTTCACAACCTTTCACACTTTTTCTCTTTTTTTTTCTTTTTCAACATTTCTTTCTTTTTCATAAGCATCCTGTCTAAGGTTAAGAACATATTTGGAAATTTTCTATTTCACAACTTGTACTTTTATTTACATTAAGCACGCTACTTTTTATACTTTCTCCTTATCTCTCCAATTCCTTTACAAAATAAGATAGCAATAACTAACTAACCCAAGGAATTGTCACCATTATTTTGGATTCCAAGACTTAAAGGCTAAAAATTGACTCCAAAGGGAAAAAATTTGAAATTTTGAGAGGGTCGATAATTTGGGAATAAAAGTAGGCTAAGAAAAGATGGTCAATCATCCTCCTAAATCAACTTAAACACTATGTAAACTTAGGCAAGACTAGGATCAAGTTTTAGAAACAAATACATGAATGCAGATAAATCACAAGAAAGAAATTAAGGCTCAACTCTCACAAGGTATAAGCATGAATCAAGGCGAACAAGGAATTCACTAATTATGCACCTTTTAACCAAACCATAAAATCAAAACGTTAAGCCACACTTAAACATAGATGGAATGTAATATCATTGGCAAGTCGGTCTAATGTGTGTCCCTACACATGCGTGTTTCTAAGTTCTTCATGTTACGTTTCAAGAAAACATTGTTTAAGAACACAAAATTCTCCTACGGGTTTTAAAAAATAAAAACAAAAACTTAAAGAAAAAAGAAAACCCTAAAACAAAAACCTAAACTCACGGTCCACCACTTCATCCCCCCAAATTTATTTATAACAAAGTGTAAAATAAGTTTGTAGAGTCGGTAGTGGCATGAGTAAACTATTGGATTAAAACGTATCTTGAAAAATTTTGCGTCGAGGCTTAACGGGGCGAAAATCCAAAAAAAATCGAAAAATTGTGCTGGAAATTGTGCCTAGGTGGTGGCCGCCGCAGCGCATGTACGGCGGTCGCCGCGCAGCAACAGATTGTTCCAGCGAGCAGGTGGCGCACCACCGCAGCGCATGTAGCGGTGGCAATGTTCATTGTCCTTAGTGTCTTGGTAGAGGTTGTCTCAGGGGTGGTCTTTGATGCACTTTTTATTAGCACTAAACAAACCTGCAAGTATACAGAGTATATAGAGTATAGCTAAAGGTCAGTACCGTGATATCGAACACGGGGAAGGCAAACACAAAGTGTCTATCCTTTACTAGAACTCAATTACTATCTGGACAAACAAGAGATTTTGAAAACAGAAAATATTTGAACGCAAATAACAACTAGATGCAAGCAAAACACAGAGACAATCGATAGAGATAATGGAATCCCAGTTATGGTTATACAAATTTCCAAACTACAATACCCTAGCACAGTTATTACTTTGATTGGACGAGTCATCTAGCTTATGCTCATGCGATGCAAACGTTGATTACAAAATTAGGGTTGTCAATCCTAACACGTAACTCCATAAAGTTTCTAAGACCCTTGAAATATCCCCACTCTCAATTAACAGTGTCGTTTTAAGAGAAGCTAATTGTAGCGTCTACTAAGTGAATCTAACTCGCTAGAACTCTCTCACAGTTATGAAGCAAGCTATCTTAAATCATACAAGATTGTGTCACTCAATCATGCAGCATCAAAACTACTTAAGGAAGAAACAAAGTAAAAACAAAACGGATATTAAATAGAATCCTATATTAAATCATGCAGCATCAAAACTACCAAAGTCGTTACTAACACATCCCTAGAATCCTATAAGTTTAGTTACACATAATGAAATAAGCTAAACACATAGATTGAAGGGAAGACAATTGGAACATATAAACTAAAGCAAATAAAACCCGTAGGTTGAATCCTTGTCGTTCTTGATGTTCTTGAAATCCTTCTCCAACTCCTTGCACAAGTGAAGTACTCTAGCTTTTGATCTATATGAATTATTTTGCAAGTAGAAGCTCTCTAATTTGATGAAACTTGAGGTCTTTATTTATAGGAGAAAGTCAATCCTTGTTGTAGAAGGAAAAGATCTTCAAAATATGGTAAATGGGGCAAATCTAAGGCATCTCGGATTCGCCGCCTTTCTCCGGCGGACCGCCGCACCTTGGCCGGCCGTCACTGCGTTGGAGTCCAGAGAGTCTGTTTCTCCGACGGTGGACCGCCGCATGACTTCCGGCGGTCGTCGGGCGAGACTTCTCTTCCAAGTGTATTTTTCCGAGGCGGACCGCTGCTCTGCACTGCCCGCCGGGCGCCGGACAACTTCCCGGCGGTCGTCGGTCGCCGTTTGTCTCCAGATTTTCAGACTTTGCGTTTTGGCTCCCTTTTTCGGCTCAGTTATGCACATTTCTCACAAAATACGTCAAAATACCAAAATAGATAAAATATGCAAATAATGGACGTGTAGAGTGACTTTGATATCGAAAACGGACCAAATAATGACCTTAAAATAGTGTAAAATCCGAGCGTATCAGTCTCCTGGGGTTGATTGCTCTTTGAGATAGAGGTTGCGGATAAGAGTTGGAGAGTAATCTGATTGTTTTGCTCCGCCAAGTCTGTCATCCTCTCAATCAAAGAGAGTGCTTGGTTCATGTTTTCTTTCTGGAGCATGAGAAACGCTTGTTGGTTCTTATTAGCTTCTCCGAATTGGTTTCTCATTGGCTTCTCCGAATTTTTGCATCATGAACTCGATTATCCTCTGCCATTTCCCTTCTGAGTCTTCTAACTTCTCCTCGGATGAGCGTGGCTTCATTTCAAGCGTCTTTTGCTCTGCTTCAGTAGGGAAGGATTTCTCGAAAGGAGTCTCCAGTTCTTCTTTGACAATACCAATGCTGAGGAAATAAGATGTATTAAACCACTCTGGGTCTTCACACCTCACAATGGTAGACTTCGGGATTGTCATCCTCGGCGTTACATTCCTAATCAGATATTTTCCTACCAGATGGCAAGCATATAGGTGGCGAATGGGGTGATGGTTTATTTTGCGGCATGAATGTGCTAGTCAATTGCCAAGATGTCAGATACTCTCCCTGTGCAAATCCTTCTTAGTTTTGGATCTTCAAAGTAGACCATAGCCTCCAGCAGCTTTTGATCCAACTAGATTTCCGACCTGCCAAATGCTCTGATATGTTGATCCTCTTCTCGATAGTGGGTTGTTTGGATAGGGTTGGCAGCAATTTCCCGGATCACTACTCCTAGTAACGTCGGTCTTGATTTCCTACTTTTACTTGGGGTTGCCTCGCGCTTCCCCTTCTTCTTTCTTTCCGCTGCTTCTCTTTTTGCGGCCGCCAATACTGCAGCTTCTTCTCGCCTGTTCCTCAGTTCCTCTCTGTTCAAAAGCCTTTGTGCACGGAAATTCCTCCTCTTTGCTCTTTCGCTTAGGGTTTCTTCACTATCTCCTAATTCCATTTCTTCCACATCCACTACTTCTACAGCCTTCCCTGTTGGTTTCTCCATGACTGACTTCTGAATATCTCTTTCATTCTCTTCATTAGTTCCCTTTTTCTCCTGACCTTACCTTCCTCGTCAGACTCCACCATTCTTTCAATCTCTGTCTCATGTTAGTGATTTTCGGAGGTTCTGGTTGTCTCCGATATAAGGGTTTGAGTTTGGAAGTCTGTCGAAGTGTTGGGAGGTTGTGCTTTTGGTTCTGTCTGGACCAGCCTTCCTGTGAGAGATCCGATGGGAGAAGGAGGTGTTAGAGTTTGTATACTAGAAATCACCTTTCGAGTGATTGAATACTGTTAAAAATCTTATTTTATTTTCCAAGGAATAAAACAGATTATTTTTGTCATAATGTTGTTATGTTTTACATTTAATGGATGTTTATTACATGTTTAAATGTATAAGTAACTAAACAAAGTCTAAGCCTTTGTTTTAGTAGACCGGTTATGGGCGACGTTCAGTTTAAGGTAACACGGTCAGTTCTGAACAAAGAAAAAGAAGAATTTCACAACCTAGATAGGCTTAGACTACCTATCGTGAAAGGTTGCAATGTCAGTCCGATTATTTCTAATCCTTACTGAAATAAGATGATGTTGGTGTGGTATAGCACTGAATTGGATCTAACAGCGAGACATGTCTTTATGCTATCTACTGAAAGACGAGGTCTTGTCAATTATTATTTCTTAATCAATGTATGATAGCATTGAGCATACGGTATTGATTATGCACTACTTTAACTTACCAAATGGTGTGGGTTTTTCGCAACCCAATAAGCTCAGTATATTGGGTAGTGGTGATTAATATCTAGCGGTGCTAGGATTGCTATTATGTTGAATCGTGCGTGGGGTGAGTCTCGTTTGATAACATCTTCAAGAGGAGCTTGAAATAAGGTTTAATTATTCGGAACCTAGCCAGTTGGAGTTTGATTACTCTATGAATAATAAATATGAATTTCTTGCTGAGTCCACTCTTGGAATTAATAAGATATTAATTAATTGAGTCCATAGTAGACATTAATTAATTAATTGATGTTTCTATCTTAAGCGCGGGAAATCAATATCAAGCAATGGAAACCCGGATTACTTATATTTTCAGATTGGATGGGGAGTGCAATATTACTTCTGTAGTGGCTGCTCGTAATATTCCAATTAAAATCTTATATTAAATTGGGGTGCAATTTAATTAGATAAAAGCTAATTGGAGGAGCCCATATCCAAAACCTTCCATAGATCTCTGTCTGGGCCCAATATGTGACTTAATATAAATAGGAAAATAAAGGAGACAGAAATCACTTTACTTTTAAGCACAAAATTGAAGGAACTAGCAGCGGAAGCGATTGGGAATTTAATCGAACAAATAAATCACATAATAATCAGATCTATTTAACAGATTATTTAGACAAATTCTATTCGCGTAATTCTCACATGTATCATGCTTTTAACTTGAACTGATCATGCTTTAAGTATAATTGAAACCTAAAACATGCTTTTTGAAAGTGCCTGGGTTTACGGGTCTCGTGTTAAATTAAGGGAGTGCGTCCAACTGATCAAGATGAAAATCCCAACCTAGCTGAGTCGTTGGCACGACAACCGGAACCTGACATGTCAAACAAATTCCTCAACCCACTTCTATTGGCTAGTATAGTGGAGGTAAGGTTCGAATCCCACGAGGATGGACACGTTCGGATAACTGTGGTGATACTCCTGCGTAGTTTTGGTTAGCTACCACGCTTGGGTTGAGATTCTACCTAGACGGAATTTAAATATGGTACTCTACTGACTAGTGGGCGTGAAAGTGACCGACATGTGGTTGTGTTTGTGGAAATAGAGGACAAGGTATCTCAGAGACATGTGGAAAGTAGACAGTTACTAAATGAGGAAACTAGAAAGCAGGTTATATTTGGTGGCTGGGTGGCTACTCTGACAGGTCTGGATGGTACAACTGAAAAGTAAAAGACAAAAGCAAAAAGTAACTAAAAAGTAAAAGTGGTCCAAAGAAAAAGTAGATGGTGATGTTTTCTTCTTCAACAAGTATCAACAGAAATTACATGAACTCAAACTCCATGGATAAAATTAGATCAAATTTAAACACCAGATTCATCGATGAAAAGCTTAAATTAGAGATTAACGGCTAAACTGCAGATTTACTCCTACTGGCCAACATGCAAGGTGGTGATGATAACGCGGATCAGGGAACTCATGCACGAAAACTTAAACTGAAACATAACTTCAAACTTCAATCAACAACTCCAGATCTAGAATATTCAACGAGAATATATGCAAACACATAGAAATTAAACGCGGCAACTAGATCTAACTTTCCTAGGTAGAACGAAGCAACTTCAAACCAAAGAGACATGCGAAATAGAAACTTCATAACTTAAACGTTTGGATCTTCACGAAATACTTCAAAAGGCAACAAGAATTAATGTTTGCAACAGATCCAACGAAGAAAGCAAGTAAACTTTAAACTAGGAAAGCGATTAAAGATTATTTATGCCACTCCAGGTGATGAAACTGCTATACTGCAACGACAAACTGGCTGGAACGATAGGATGATGAATTTCCGGTAGACTTCTGGACTTCAGGTGACCATAGCTGTGGCAAGGAACGAGAAGAATGGGACAATGCTGAAAGAACTGATCTTCTAGAGAGAATTCTACTAAGTGTAGTGGTTGGAATTTTGAACTCGGGAACTCTTCTCTCTCTTCAAGTGGCTTCTTTTATAGGGAGGCTTGCCCTTGCTTTTAGGGTAGACTTCCTTCGCAATTTGACTTTTCTGCCCTTGTTTATGATCATCCCAGCTATCCATCTTCTCCATCTCGAGCCTTTTCTCTGGCATGCATCATGGTCAGTATTGCACCCTTCTAGCGTTCTTTTCACCTGCGTCGTCCGTACTGTCTCCTACTGACTTGGACCCCTTTACCCTGCACACTTAAGCAACTGTTTTGCAGATAATACATGTAATTTACGACATACTGACCAGTAACCAAGGCTTAGAATACGACTTATCACTTTCCTACGGAGCAGAAATAATACCTTATTAATTCTCCAAAGAATTGACGATGGCTAGCGACTTCTCCATGTGACGCTTTGAATACTAGACCACAGATCTTCTCTCTTGTTCCCGAACAGTACTCCAATATCAGTGTGGGTTGATGTCACCGTCATACTGATGCACTTTTTATTAGCACTAAATAAACCTGCAAGTATATAGAGTATATATTATAGCTAAAGGTTAGTACTGGATATCGAACACGGGGAAGACGAACACAAAATGTCTATCCTCTACTAAGACTCAAATACTATCTAGAAAAACAAGTGGGTTTTGAAAACTTTTGGAAAACTAAAAACAATAGAAAGCATAGACCAATTAAAAGCAAATAAAACACGGAGAAAACCAATAGAGATAAGGGAATCCCAGGGATGTGTGTTTACAGTTATAGTTATACAAAATTCCAACTACAATACCCTAGCACAGTTATTACTTTGATAGAATGAGTCACCTAGCTTATGCTCATGCGATACAAACGTTGATTACAAGATTAGAGTTGTCAATCCTAACACGTAACTCCAAAAAGCTCCTAAAACCCTTGAAAAGTCTTCACTCTCAATTAACAGTGCCGTTTTAAGGGAAGCTAACTGTAGCGTCTACTAAGTGGATCTAACTCGCTAGAACTCTGTCACAATTATGAACCAAGTTATATTAAATCATACACAATTGTGTCACTCAATCATGCAGCATCATTATTACTTAGGGAAGAAACAAAGTAAAAAAAACGGATATTAAATAGAAAAAGGAATTTGTATAACCAAAGTCGTTACTAACACATCCCTAGAATCCTATGAGTTTACTTACACATAAATGAATAAGCTAAAAACATAGATTGAAGGGAAGACAATTTGAACATAAAACTAAAGCAAATAAAACCCGTAGGTTGAATCCTTGTCGTTCTTGATGTTCTTGAAATCATTCTCCAACTCCTTGCACCAATGAAGTACTCTAGGTCTTGATCTCTATGATGTATTTTGCAAGTAGAAGTTCTCTCTTTTTGATGAAGCTTGAGATCTTATTTATAGGGGAAAGCCATTCCTTGTTGTAGAAGGAAAAGATCTCCAAAATATGGTAAATCTGAGGGCAAATCTAGGGCTTCTCGGATTCGCCGCCTTTCTCCGGCGGACTGCCGCACCTTGGCCGGCGGTCGCCGCGTTGGAGTCCAGAGAGTCTGTTACCTCGGCGGCGGACCGCTGCACGTCTTCCGGCGGTGGCCGGATGAGACTTCTCTTCCAAGCACATTTTTCCGAGGCGGACCGCTGCATTGATCTGCCCGCCGGGTCGCCGGTCGGACTCCAGATTTCCAAACTTGGTGTTTTGGCTCCCTTTTTCGGCTCAATTATGCACATTTCTCACAAAACACGTCAAAATACCAAAATAGACAAAATATGCAAATAATGGACGTGTAGAGTGACTTTGACATTAAAAACGGACCAAATAATGACCTTAAAACAGTGCAAATTCCGAGCGTATCAACTCCCCCAAACTTACATTTTTGTTTGTCTTCTAACAAAACAATAAAGACACGAGAATAGACGCACGGAATGCACAAGGACTAGATGTCATAATTGCCTCAAAAGATGGAAGAATAGTTTAAACATGTATTAACGCAATCAAATCAAGCAAGGCTTATTAGTGCACTTTCATTATTAACTCATGGAACACCTTGAATTCAAGCCCTCGCATGTGACAAACTTCCAAAGATGGGAAGTGTTCTCTCACTCTCAAAGTGTATAAGGATAATGTGTATATAAGCACTCAAATCATGCATCATGCAAAGTTTACCATAGGCTTGCTCAAAGTCTAATCCCTCCTCTACTAAATGTGATTAAGCTTCAAAAGTCCGAAAGGTCTTTATCTTTGGTTGTAATGTAGGCTCTTTGGTAGGTGAGGAATATTTGGCTAAAAAGTGACTTAAAAATAAAAATATCCCAAGTAGAGTAAAGATAACTCCACTTTTCTAAACCCAAGACACTTTTAACACTTTATTTATTTCTCCTTCAACTCACTTTCCAATCCTTTGATTTTCTTTTCTTTTCACAACCTTTCACACATTTCTTTCCTTTTTTTTTCCTTTTTCTTTTTCTTTCTTACACATCCTTTCTTTTCTTTTCTAAGATCAAGCACATATTTGGAATTTTTCTCAATTTCACAACTTGTACTTTTCTTTACATTAAGCACACCACTTTTTATACTTTCTCCTTATCTCTCCAATTCCTTTACAAAATAAGATAGCAAAAACTAACTAACCCAAGGAATTGTCCCCATTATTTTGGCTTCCAAAGAATAGGCTTAAAGGCTCAAAATTGGCTCCAAAGGAAAAAAATTTAAAATTTTGAGAGGGTCAATATTTTAGACAAAAGTAGGCTAAGAAAAGATGGTCAATCATCCTCCTAAATCAACTTAAACACTATGTAAACTTAGGCAAGACTAGGAGCAAGTTCTAGAAACATGAATGCATATAAATCACACAAGAATGAAATATAGGCTCAAATCCTCACAAGGTATAAAGCATGATTCAAGGCGAACAAGCAATTCACTAATTATGCACCTTTCCACCAAACCATCAAATCAAAACGTTAAGTCACACTTAAACATAGATGGAATGTAATATCTTCGGCAACTCGATCTAAAGTGTGTCCCTAAGCATACGTGTTTCTAAGTTCTTCATGTTAAGTTCACGACATTGATTCAAAAAAACATTTTTAGAACACAAAATTCACCTACGGGGTTTTGAAAAACAAAAACAAAAAACTTAAAACAAAAAGAAAAATCCTAAACTCACGGTCCACCACTTCATCCCCCCAAACTTATTTACAACAAAGTATAAAATAAGTTTGTAGAGTCGGTAGGGACGTGAGTGAACTACTGGAAAAAAAAACGTACCTTGAAAATTCTTGCGTCGCGGCTTGACCGGGCGAGAGTTGAGAAACTTTGGAAAAATCGCGCTGGAAAAATACGCCCAGGCGGCGGTCAGCATGTCCGGCGGTCGCCGCGCGACATCAGAATGCTCCGGCGAGCAGGTGGCGGACCGCCGCAGCACATGCGGCGGTCGCCGCGGAGAGGTCAGAGCCTGTGAAAAAATTTTCAATGCACAAAATTAAACTAAAACCAAAAATACTTAACTTAAAGCAAAAATTGTCAAAACAAGAAAATAAATTGTCTTAAAAACATCAAAAAACATGATGCAAATGCTCATTTAAAGTTATTGAGCTTGACTTCTTCAATCTTGAGGAGGAGGAGGGAAACGGGCATTGAGGTCGTCGAATGCGCCAATAAGATAGGCGATATCGCCACTCATGGTTTGGCGCTCTTGTCGAGCCTCGGAGTAGGTTTTCACGACGGCGATGCACGTCTTCAAGCCTTTGTTGCTCCCAAAATTGTTGCTCCGCCGTGCGCCAATCGCCTTGAGCCGTCCATCCTTGGCGGTTGTAGGTGTTCTCCCTTTGTTGCTCCGCCCAACGGGTGTCCCAAGTGTTGGACACGTTTTGCATGTAGGAGTAGATATCTCCTAGTTGGGCGGATGTGTTTGCTTGAAACTCTTCATCGGGGTTCGACCTTCCGCAGCGGCGGTTTGCTCTAGTCCGGCGGCGATGTCCCTCGACTTCCTCCTCTTCTTCTTCTTCTTGGCGGCGTTGGGACGGCGGCGGCGGCGGCACTTGACTCTCTTGGGCGTGCGAGTGCTCCCCTTCTTCGGTGTTGTGATCGATAGCATCGAAGGCGGAGTCCTCATCGGCCTCAAAGATGGGGATGCGAGCCGGGATGTTCCTCTTCCTAAATTCCCCATTGACGGGGTTAGCTTCAATGGCTCTCTGGTGCGCCGGGGTGTTGAGCTTCTAATTGGCTTGGTTTGCCCAAACGTCGACCTTAGTCAACTTCGGGATGGGAACGGGCAAGTGATCCCCCGCCACTTGTAAGAAAAATCCTTGCCCCCAATAATTGGTCTTCAAGAGCCCCACCGAAAATAACACCTCATAAGTGATGAGGCACTCCCCGCCATCTTCCGTCAAACCCGCGAAAGACACCTCCAAATGCTCGGCGATTGCTGTGATCAAACCACCACAACATATGACGCCGCCATCCTTCTTCGTGATCCGATCCACATAGATAGTAAAAAGGGTTCCATAGTCGAATCTCTTCTTGTTAAGGAGGCACCAAATCACATTTAACTCCGTTTGGGAGACACTTCCCCCGTCGACCCTAACAAACATAAGTTGGGTCATGGCTCGGTGGAGGTACCGCAAACCGGGTTGCGGATTGAGGAAGACTTGGCGTAGCCCGCGGCATGCTCATGCTCATTCGTCATCGCACCCCAAACCTCATCAAAGTAATAATCATTGTCGATCTCGGAGTTGGGGTCGAAGCAATGGAAGATTCCGCAAAGCTCCTCCATGGTGAGCGAGTGCCATCGGTTGCCTAGGCGGAAATCGATTCTAAGCGGGATGTTTTGCCGGCGATCTTTTGTGACCTTCAACGAGCTTAGGAACTCGAGAGTATACTTCCTAAACGACGGCCACTTCTCAAACATGTACCGGAGGCCGTTCCCGTCACCTACATCACATAATGCCCAAAAGTCCTTCGCGATCTCCAACGTTTGAAGAGGGAAATCGTGGGGATACCGCGAAGGTGCCGTCTCTCGCGCCGACAACTTTTTCCACATAGCCTTTTGCTCGTCCGAGGCAAGGCTAACGCCGTAGTTCTTCGCGTTCTCGGGCTTTTCCTTTGATCCCATTTTCCTACAAACGAAAAGTACAACACTTAAAAGGTATACCAACAATGGGAAATCAAAGGTTCCCCCAAACTTGCACTCTTATAAGCAATACCAAAGAATCAACATGTAAGTGCAAGCTTAGGTGTACAAAACTTCCTAGATGGTAGCATGGAAACATGTAGAACATAAACACCAAACTAGGAAAAGCAAATCCATCCCCCTACGTGAATTCATCCCCCATGCAGAGACGTATGAACAATAAATCAATACATATCAACAATTTCTATATGATACTCAAGTATTGCAATTCATGGAAATAATAATAGCCTCACAATGCTATGAACATGATTGCAACATAAAAACAATTAGAAACAAGAAGGAATCATTGTTCACAAAGCTTCAAAACTATCACCAAAACACAATATCACCATGGAAATCCACAAATAAGCATACACAATCATCCCCCATCATAAAATAAGAGTTTTCACCGAACAATTCATCCAAAACATGCTTAAATCCATGGAAGAAGTAGAACAAAACTCAAAAATTTAGTTAGGATGCATACCTTGTGTTGATTGAGAATTGGAGATGAAGAACTCTAAACTTGAAGATAATTGAGAGAATGATGGTGTGGGTGTGTGAAATTGGTGATTTATAAAGGTGGGGGTTGTGTGCAAGGAAGGAATTTGAGAAGGAATGGGAAAAAGAATGGAAAACTTACCTTTTAAACTGCATTCCCATCTCTGGACTGCGAGCGGCATTCGCTGCATGCTGCACAGCGGGCCGCCGCACGGGCATTTAAAACAGCGGTTCGTGGCGGGCCGCCGCGGCCCGTTCAGCGGTTCATCCGGCTCGCCCTAAGCCTGCCCTAAGCACGACCTATCCTGCACATGTGAAAACACGTGTGGCGACCGCCGTGTTAAGTGCGGCGACCGCCACGCGTTAAATTTTTATTTTTTATTTTTTATTTTTTTAACAAAAATGAAAATAAAGAAAATAACTAAATCAACGAAAAAAATTGGGTTGCCTCCCAACAAGTGCTTTTGTTTTTAGTCGTTAGCTCGACTTGAAGTGGCCCACTAATTGGGCGGATCAGCGACCCGAGTGTTGAAAATGGGCATAGGGAGCAACTTGGTCCCTAGCTTCTTCCACCACTTGTATTTCCCCTTATTTGTTTTGATAACATAAATCTCGGGGTCCTCCTTGGTTGCCTTCTTCCTCTTTTGCTTCTTTTTCTGCGGGATAGAGGTAGAGGGATTAGTATCGTCCTTTTTGGGAGAACGTCTTACCTCGTTGACAATGTAAATAGTGGAGGTAGTAGGATCCTCCACTTCAAAGGGGTCTTGAGGTTTGGTCAAATCCGTGATCATGACTGCCCTACACTGCTGTTCCATCTTTGCCCGCTTTGCTTCTTCAAACTTGAGCATCTCGCTTTCGATCTTATAGGTGGATTGGCTATGGTTATCGCTAATTGTGATCTCGCCACGACCTAAATCAATCAAAGCTTTGCAAGTAGCAAGAAAATCTCTCCCTAAGATTAGAGGGACGTTCTTGTCTACTTTCATGTCAAGTACAATAAAATCGGCGGGAAAAATGAAATCATCGACTTTCACTAGGACATCCTCAATCATACCAACAGTTTTTATGGACGAGTTATCGGCCAACCTGAGTGTTACGTCTGAAGTTTTGAGTGGCCCAATGTTGAGCTTTTCGTAGTACTTCAGTGGCATGAGATTGATGGAAGATCCTAAATCGCATAGGGCCTTGTCAACCTTTCCCTCTCCAATCCGGCATCGGATAATGAATTGGCCCGAATCTCTCTGCTTCACTGCCTTCTCCTTTTGAATGATCTCGCTGCAATGATGTGGTAGCTTAAGGTCGGCTTTTGTCGGCTTTCTCTTCCTCATCACTGCCTCCCTTAGTAGCTTCGCATATTTAGGTATTTCCTGCAACGATTCAACTAGAGGAATGTTAGTATGAACTTTACAAAACATGTTCAAAAAATGTTTGAACTGCTCTTTGAGCTTAAACTTCCTCTTTGGCTGGAAAGGTAGCACAATCCCATTATGCCGCACGAGTCCTTGCTGAGTGGGCGCTTCTGCCTTGTCTGTGGCGGCCCGCCATGATGTGTGCGGCGGTCCGCCTGCGGCTGGGCAGACTCCATTTCGATGCTTCAGCGGCGGCCCGCTGCAATGGTTGCGGCGGTCCGCCGGCGACTGGGCAGTCCTCAGTTTTCTGCTTTGCCACCCACTTCTTATTGATGTCATCCACTCGTGCAGCTGCCTTTGCCCTGTCCTCATCCAACTTCTTTTGGATTTGCTCCATTTGAGTGTTGATGTTGGCTATGGCAGTTGAGATCGTGTTCATCCCCTGCTCGAGGTTGTTTATTCTAGCTTCGACCACTCCGATCTTGGTGTCATTAACCTTCCTGTCTTGCGCGATTACCTCCAAGATCCTTGTGATCCCTTGTTCATACTTTTCCTCCTTCTTGAGTGTCTCAACTACTCCTCCCTTGCTAACATTAAATCCTGCGGGGGGTTGCAAGTAATTATTGTTAGAATAAGAGAGATTAGGATGAGGTCGGTTTCCATTATAATTATTGAAATTACCGCCCCCCTGATTAGGGCGATAATTGTTGTTGTAATTTCTATTGGGACCGCCTCCTTGCATGTAGTTGATTTCCTCCACTGTCGGGGTAGGAGTTTCGGGTTTAGAGACTGCTATAATGGAGGTTGGTGGAATCGGGTCCTCCTTCCTTGATGAATCCATTTGGTCCACCCTAACTCGAAGCTCGGCCAATTCCTTTGCAAAAGAGCTTTCCTCGGCTTCTTCAACTGCAGCTATCCTTTTTAGGTTATGCCTTTCTTTCGACCACCCCCTGCTGTTGGTGGCGAATTCTTCTATCACCGCCATGGCTTCCTCACCTGACTTCCTTAAGAACCCTCCATTTGCACCTGAATCAAGCATAGCACAAATTTTCTCGTTAAACCCATTATAGAGAATTCCTACCTGATGGTCCACGGTGAAACCATGGTTAGGGAACTTTCGGAGAAGGGATTTGAAATGAGCAAATGCCTCATTGAGGGGTTCGTCATGGCCTTGTATGAATTGGAAGATCTCGCTTTTGAGCTTCAAAATTGTGCCCGGCGGATAGTACTTGTCGAGGAAGGCAGCTACAATGTCCTTCCATGTGGAGACCTTTTCTCTAGGCATACATTCAAACCACTCTTTAGCAGAATCAGTTAATGAAAAGGGAAAGAGTCTTACCCTTATGGCATCGTCATCGACACCGTTCAACTTGAGAGTGTTTGAGATCTCCACAAATTTGGAGAGATGGCGATTGGCATCCTCTGTAGCCCTACCTGCAAAAGGAGTTTGCTCGACCCTTTGAATAAGGGGCATGCGTAACTCGAAATTGTTAGCGTCTATACGAGGTCCTTCGGGAAAGGTTATCATATTCCCGTGATTGAACATGTTCATCACGGGTTGTATTTCCTGATTCTTCTTCTCTAAAGCCTCGCGGGCTGCCCTTTCCGCATCTCTCTCATCCATCAGTAGCTTCACCATTTCCTGCAATTTCTCGATGTCTGTTCGGTCACCCATTGTTCCTGATCCTGATCCTTTTTCACTTCTTATTTTCCTACGAGTTCTTTCAAGTTCCAAATCGAGCGGTTCTAGGCTGTCCTTCCCAGAGCGCGTTCGCATACAAAACCTGCAAGAACCAAAAACAAAAACGAATTAGGTCAGTACCGGGATATCGAACACAGGGAATAAGATTGCAACTGTCTATCATATACTAAGCGTCATATACTATCTAGAGACACACAGGCTAAAGAATGTAGAGTTTTAGGATCCAACTAATATAACCTAGTGATGATTAATCTCATAGAACCTTTACCTTTATGTGTCTCCAGGATTATTAGGAAAGTCGCGATTATCAGATAAGCCCCCTCTCGAGTGTACCTATCCAGTAGATTAGACTCTAACTATCAAAGTCTTCTTCTAATAGATTAGATTCTAACTCCTTAAGTTCCTAAGACTCAAGCCCTCACAAAGGGTCCCCTCTCTCGAGTGCAGATAAACCTATGTGTTGTACTCGTTCCTTTTACCACGTAAAACTAGCTATCTCTCGATTAATCTAGTTAAACGGACATAGTTCTAAAGTTGGCCAGACAAAAGAACAATAAAAGCACAAGAACAAGCAAAACAATCACAAGAGCTAGGAAAAAGTTCAATTCAATAAATCAAAACATGTTCATAATAGTCTTCACCAAAAACCATACAAAAGATATTTAACTACTCATAGACAAGTAGTAAAAATCAATAAAAGTACTAGACATGAAAGAAATAGATAAAACCCAAGGTTGAATCTTCAATCTTCAGTCTCTCTTGCCTGGATCTGCAGAGCTCCGCTCCAATGGAAGATGGATGAATTGATGTGTGGAATATGGAATGGAAGAATGTGTAGAGGGGAAAGGATTGGAGGTTCTGAGATAGAGATTGTGAATTAGGTTTGGGTATTTATAGGCTAGAAAAAGGGTTTAGGAATGGTAAAAATTATCCTCCAAGAAATATAAAAGATATTATTTTCGAATTCTTCAATTAATAGGAGAGATTTGAGCAATAATTTATTCCTTCCTTGAATTTCCGCCTAATTTCCGTCAGCTTTGACTGCACTGCGCAATGTTCGTAGAATAGTCATAACTTTCTCCACAGAACTCCGATTGAGACGTGCGAGATGTCCACGCGAAGCTCTTTCGAAGACGAAGAGAATGATATGAATTAAGCACTGATTGGACTTCAAACTCGCTGGCAGAATGGGCTCGAACAGAGGCTGCTGCACCTTGGTCTTTTTGCACCTTTTTCTATCTTTTTCTATCATTTATCAACAAACACATTAAAAATACCAAATGTATAACATATGCAATTTAAGAACATAATTTGAATGATTTACATTTAGAACGAGTCAAATCTAGCCCTTAAAAACATGCAAAATCCGTGTTTGTCATAGCACTAAATAAACCTGCAAGTATAGAGTATATATAGTATAGCTAAAGGTTAGTACCGGATATCGAACACGTGGAAGACGAACACAAAGTGTCTATCCTCTGCTAAGACTCAAATACTATCTGGAAAAACAAATGGGTTTTGAAAACTTTTGGATAACTAAAAACAATAGAAAGCATAGACCAACTAAAAGCGAATAAAACACGGAGAAAAACGATAGAGATAAGGGAATCCCAGGGATATGTGTTCACAGTTATGGTTATACAAAATTCCAACTACAATACCCTAGCACAGTTATTACTTTGATAGAACGAGTCACTAGCTTATGCTCATGCGATACAAACGTTGATTACAAGATTAGGGTTGTCAATCTTAACATGTAACTCCAAAAAGCTCCTAAGACCCTTGAAAAGTCCTCACTCGCAATTAACCTAACTCGCTAGACCTCTGTCACAGTTATGAAGCAAGGTATATTAAATCATACACAATTGTGTCACTCAATCATGCAGCATCGGCGGCGGACCGCCGCACGTCTTCCGGCGGTCGCCGGACGAGACTTCTCTTCCAATCACGTTTTTTCAAGGCGGACCGCTGCATTGATCTGCCCGCCGGGCACCGGCGGTCGCCGCACACATCCGCGGCGGTCGCCGGTCGCCGTCTGACTCCAGATTTCCAAACTTGGCGTTTTGGCTCCCTTTTTCGGCTCAATTATGCAAATTTCTCACAACACACGTCAAAATACCAAAATAGAAAAAATATGCAAATAATGAACGTGTAGAGTGACTTTGACATTAAAAACGGACCAAATAATAGCCTTAAAATAGTGCAAAATCCGAGCGTATCAAATACTAGGACTTAAATAAAAAGGACAGAAGAAATCCTTCTCCAATTAGGAGAAAAAATTGAACCATTTAGTTAGAGGGGGACAAAAATTTAAAGCAATAATAATTGTGATTTCTGTTTCATTTATTCTCCTATTTATATTAAGTTCATTTTGGGCCCAGACAGGGATCTATGGAAGGTTTTGGATATGGGCTCACCCAATTTGCTTTTTACTAATTAAATTGAACCCACAATTTAATATAAGCTTTAATTGGAATATTACTAGCAGCCATTACATAAGTAATATTGAACTCTCCCCGTCTAAATCCGAAATTATTAGTAATCCGAGTTTCCGTTTTAACTTTCATTTCCCGCGCTTAAGATAAAAATGTTCATTAATTAATTAATGTCTGCTATTGACTTAATTAATTAACTTCTTATTAATTCCAAGAGTGGACTCAGCATGAAAGACTTATTTATTATTCTTAGAGTAATCAAACTCCAACTAGCTAGGTTCCAAATAATAAAACCTTGTTTCGCACTCCTTTTGAGGACATTATCAAACGAGACTCACCTCGTGCATGATTCAATATAATAGCAATCCTAGCACCGCTAGATATTAATCACCACTACCCAATATATCAGGATTATTGCGTTGTGAAAAACCCGCACCATTTGATAAGTCAAAGTAATGCATAATCAATACCGTATACTCAATGCTAACCTACATTGATTATGAAACAAATATTTATCAAGACCTCATCTTTCAATAGATAGCACAAAGACACGTCTTGTTGTTAGATCCGTCCAGTGCTTTACCACACCAATGTCATCTTATTTCAGTAAGGCTTAGAAATATGCGGACTGACATTGCAATCTTTCACGATGGATAGTCTAAACATGCAATCAACATCGATTAAATGTAAAACAAAACAACTTTATGACAAAAATAATCTGTTTTATTACTTGGAAAATAAAATAAGAGTTTTACAGTATTCAATCACTCGAAACATGATTTCTAGTATACAAACTCTAACAAAAATTTTATCCCCCTCTCTATTTTGAAGAGGCCGAAAATTTCCTCTTCCTCTCCTCCGTGTGATAGGTTTTTCCGTCTTCTTTATTTAAATCCTAGTATACTGGTGGGATCAGACCACCCTGATATCAGTTTACAGTCCGAGAACCAGACAGAAGATCCGTGGTTTAGTACTAAAGATCTTCACGTGGAAAAGGCGCTAGCTATCTTCGATTCTTTGGAGAATTATCAAGGTAAAATAGCTAAACCGTAGAAAAGCATGTTTTAGGTTTTAATTATTTTAAAGCATGATTTATTTGAGTTATGAGCATGATACATGTGATAATTGTGCCAATAGAATTTGTCTAAATAATCGACTAAATAGATCTTGATTATCTGATTTATTTGAATTGTAATTAACGCACGCTTCCGCTGCCTGTCCCTTCAGGAGGAACTTGAGTTTCTTCTTCTAGTCTTGATCTTCTCTTGAATCCACACTTCAAACGCTTTGAATCTTGATGAACCATGGAAGGAATTCTCAAATATTATGCTCTGGAAAATATGCGGAAAAAGGTTCCTTTGATGAAACATGAGGGGATATTTATAGCCTCCAAGTCGTGTACCTTGATATAGTAAATCCTTCTTCTAGTATGGTAAGTCTTGGAGAAAAAATAGGGCAATTTCTATGCGCCGCGTTTTCCCAGTGAGTCGCTGCACTTTGTTCAGCGGTCGCTAGCAAGCGTTCTGTAGCTTCTGTTTCTCAATCCGCGGTCACTGCTCACACTCTAGCGGTCACTGTGCGTGTTCTTCATTTCAGCTCTATTTTCAACAGTGGGCCGCTATAGGAGTAGCAGTCGTTGACGTTTAGCGGTCGCTGGCTGGCTCGAGAACTCCAGAATTCTTTCTTCGACTTTTTTCTATCTTTTTAGGCTCTATTTTGCACAATTCTCACAAAACACGTCAACCAAAATAGATAAAATATGTCAATTACAGACAATGCAACTTTGACACTCAAAAGGGACCAAATAATAGCCTTAACACAGTGCAAAATCTGAGTGTATCAATTCCTAACAATTTGATTGGAGGTCGATGGTTAAGACCCCACTATTAAAGTCAGTTCATGGTGTCGACTGTGAAGATGTGGTTATCATGTCTATGTGGATGAGAAGAAGAAGGTTTCGTCTATCCTGTTAGGAGAATTGTTGTCTTTGTACCAAGCTGTTTCCGTCGACATTGATCAAACACATGAATTGACATCTATACCTCGTAATGCAAGGCAATATATTTTTGCCTGTGGTATTGTTGAAGGGGTTGGCAGCGGAAGCATAATTGAAATCCTAAAACATGTTCCTACGGAGTTAGCCAATTTACCTTTCTGATTCTCCAAAGAATCAAAGATGGCTCGCGCCTTCTCCACGTGAAGATCTTGATTACTAGACCACGGATCTTCTGACTGGTTCCCAGACAGTACGTTGAGATCAGTGTGGGCTGATCTCACCAAAGTACAATGACTCGAATAATGGAGGATAGAGTAACTGCTCACGGAGGGAGCTGAAGGACGAAAATTTCGTCCTCTCCTACACACTGAAGGGGGCGAAATTTTAGTCTCTAAAATTATGTGTCTTTTGTCTCCTTTATTCTCATATTTATATTAAGTCACATATTGGACCCAGCTGGGGATCTATGGAAGGCTTTGGATATGGGCTCCCCCAATTAGCTTTTCTCTAATTAAATTGAACCCACAATTTAATACAAGCTTATATTGGAATGTTACGAACAGCCACTACAGAAGTAATATTGCACTCTCCATCCAAATCCGAGATTACAAGTAATTCGAGTTTCTAATATTTATTATTATTTATTTCCCGCGCTTAAGATAGAAACATTCATTAATTAATTAGTGTCTGCTATGAACTTAATTAATTAACATATTTACTCCAAGAGTGGACTCAGCATGAAATACTTATTTATTATTCATAGAGTAATCAAACTCCAACTAGCTAGGTTCTGAATAATAAAGTCCTCATTTCAAACTCCTCTTGTGAACGTTATCAAACGAGACTCAACTCGCGCACGATTCAATATAATAGCAATCCTAGCACCTCTAGATATTAATCTACATTACCCAATATGCCAGGATTCTTGGGTTACGAAAAACCCGCACCTATTGGCAAGTCAAAGTAGTGCTTAATCTATACCGTATGCTCAATGCTAACGAACATTAATTAAGAAACAAATTATCAAGACCTCGTCTGTCAGTAGATAATAAAGACTCGTCTTGCTGTTAGATCCAATTCAATGCTATACCACATCAACGTCATCTTATTTCATTAATGCTTAGAAATAATCGGACTGACATTGCAACCTTTCACGATAGGTGGTCTAGGCCCATCTAGGTTGTGAAATTCTTATTTTCTTTGTTTAGAACTGACCGTGTTACCTTACAGTGAACGACGCCCACAATCGGTCTACTAAAACAAAGACTTTGTTACGTTGATTATACATTTAAATATGCAATAAACATCCATTAAATGTAAAACATAACAACATTACGACAAAAATAATCTGTTGCATTAATTGAAAAATAAACTATAGAGTTTTGCAGTATCCAATCACTCGAAATGTGATTTCTAGTATACAAACTCTAACAATTGTATTGTCAGTTGCGCAAAAGAAGCAGCATGTTGAGTCCTTTTATGGTAGAGAGAAACCCATTGTTGTTGAAGTGAATCCTTCTGAAGTTGTGAACACGAAGGGACATGCATAGGCTCCAACCAAGGTTGGAAAATGCTATGTGGCTACAAAGCAAACCTTTGCGCCAATGCAAGAAATTCCATGAGTGGTGTCACCACGATTCAAGGAATTGCGACATAGTCAAAGAGAAAGAACTTCGGAGATCAAGAAGGGAGTCTGAAATTTGATTTTATTCATCTGCATATTTTCATATTTTTTTCGTAGCCGACTATATGTTATCACTCTTTTATGGTTCAATCTGATGTTGGTTTTTAACCGTTAAGACATTTTTTCGTTATGTGCCCCAGACATCAGTTAATATGATTTTATTACATACTTTATGTACCCATACTTATCATTTTCAAATTGATCATTTTGTGAGCCATATTTTCTTACCTTGTTATCAATATGTTGTGTAATAATTATTGTGTTAGTTCTGTTTTTAGGTCGTTTTCTGGTTTCTCTTTCCTCCAATGACTCGTACATGTTTTCAGAAGGACATATATTTAGTCTCTTTCTCATAATGATTCGTGTATGCTATTAGAATGACATCTATTCAGTCTATTTCTTATAATGACTCGTATATGTTATCAGAATAACATGCTTTTTTATAATGACTTGTATATGTTATCAGAATGACATGTATTCAGTGTCATTCTTAAATCCAACTATGTTTTAAAGTGACAAACATTATGTCCTATAATTTAAAAAAAGAATAACCCATACTACGTAGTCGCAACCCATGGGCATTTACATAACAAAACTTAAATTTCAATGCGAAATCAACCCAAGTTATCATAAATAACATACAACAAGATGTCAAATACAAAATCCAATGACATATCCTAACTTAAACCAATGTGATACGTGGAAAATTCTAATATTCATAATTTTAAAATAAAAATGTCGGCGTGACTGTCCATGAATCTTATCATCTTAGACAAAACCATAACTGGAGATATGTAGTTTTCAATCATCTTCTCAACATCGATTCTTCATTTTCTTGTTGTATGGATGTCGATGTTTTATTAAAAAATGCACTGTGATTATTATCGGTCGACATCAACGCACAACAGTATTTAGCTCTTAGATATTGAATTGCACCCATATTTCAATTTGATAGACTAGAATTACACGTGCCTTCTCTCTCACCCATGTAGAATTCCAAGTGCCTCAACAAATACACACCACGATCCTCCACATTATCTCTTTGCTCTCCAACTCATTTCCATCCTAAGTATAGGCACATCCAACAAATAAACATTAACCATCATTGAGACTGCTAAATTACATCATTTAGTATCAACATATAGGTTACACTAGATTTGCAAGTATCCAAAATACCTTTTGTGACTGTCCCTTCAACCATATCCCTGCCAGAGTCTTGATTTGAAGACACATTTTATATTGTTTCTTAATTTATTTTACACCTACACAATCGTATGATATGCACAACCCATCTAGTCCTAAATTCAAAGAATAAAAAAAATATGGAAAATTAGATCATAAATAGATCATTCTTATACAATACCAGACATACAGGAGGACCCCGTAATAGTAAATAGGTCATAAATTTGGAAATTAGGTCATAAATAGATAATTCTTTTACCACAGACATCAACAAATCAACATCAACCAACATTGATAAATTTCAATTGCATGACTACAAATGTATACAAACTCATTAAATTATTAATCATGTTAATAAGCCTAAATACCTTCTTCATTAACACACATGTTTGTTTCAGTGATGCTACTATCAGAATTATGCTTCTCACGCTGATGCACTTTTTATTAGCATTAAATAAACCTGTAAATATACAGAGTATATATAGTATAGCTAAAGTTCAGTACCGTATATCGAACACGGGGAATAGAATCACAGACTGTCTACCTTCTACTAAGCTTCTTTCACTCTTTGGAAAAACAAGAATTTTGAAAACTTTTGAAGCAAGAACAACTTGAAAGCAATAAAACAACTAATTGCAACAAATTAAAGAGATAATAATATGAGAGATAAGAGAATTCCAAGGATGTGCGTTCACAGTTATGGTTATACAAGTTCCAACTACAATACCCTAGCACAGTTTATACTTCGATAGAACGAGTCGCACTAGTTATGCTCATGAGGTTAGATTACTAACACTGGGTTTGTCAATCCTAAATTCGTAACTCCTAAAAGCTCCTAAGACCCTTGAAAAGTTCTCACTCTCAATTAACAGTGTCGTTTTAAGGGAAGCTTATTGTAGTGTCTACTAAGTGGATCTAACTCAACAACCTCCTCTTACGATTATGTATCAAGTTATATTAAAACTTCATCGAATGTGTCACTTAAGCATGAAGTATTACAGAACAACTTAGGGAAGAAACGAAGTAAAAACAAAACGGATATTAAATAGAAAAAGGAATTGTATAACCAAAGTCGTTACTAATGCATCCCTAGAATCCTATGAGTTTAGTTATACATGATTGAATAAGCCAAAAACATAGAATGAAGGGAAAACAAAGTGAACATAAGAACTAAAGCAAATAAACCCAAAGGTAGAATCCTTGTAGCCTTGATCATCTCTTGATTCCGTCTTCAACCTCTTGCACAATGAAGAACTCTCTCAATTTTATGCTCTAGAATTATGAGGAAAAAAGAAGATCTAAGTGAAGAGGTTTGAGGGGGTATTTATAGGGGAAATTTCGAGTCCTATCAGAATAAGGTAAGAATGGCTAAGTTTCGTAAATCTTGGGGAGAAAGTAGGTCAAATCTGCACGCCGCATTTGCCCAGAGGGCCACTGCACCTCGGCTAGCGGTCTCTGCATAATGGTCCGTAGCTTCTGACTCTTGGACAGCGGTCGTTGCACTGTGTTGCGCGATCGCTTTAAATAATCTCGTAGCATCAGAAGCTTTTGTAGCGGTCGTTGCGCACTCTCCAGCGGTCGCTGGACGTATTCTTGATTTCAGTACAACTTTCTCCGAAGCGGGCCGCTACTGGTGCGGCGGTCGCTGCGAATGTTGCAGCGGACCGCTGGACTTCATGAACGCTCCCGATTTCCAGCTTCGACTTTTTCCTGTCTTTTTTAGGCTCAAATATGCACAATTCTCACAAAACACATCCAAATACCAAAATAGAGAAAATATACAATTTATGGACATGAATTGTGACTTTGACATTAAAAACAGACCAAATAAAGGCTTAAAACAGTGCAAAATCCGAGCGTATCACACGCTCACCACAACTACATGTTGACTTCTTAGCACTAGCTTCCTTGTCCACTACTAAATCACAAATTTTTAGACATGCTTATGGTGTTTTAGGTAACTAATACATATGAAATGACCCTATTTTCACTAAATCATATAACTCCTCGTAACTGTACCACCAGTTAGTTTTGATCTCTTTGTTGTTTCTGCCTGTTTACTTAGGGTTTCTACCTATTTTACTTATTGCAATTGCATTCAACGCATTCAATGACAGCGGCTTCATCACATTTTTTGTTGTACACTTGTTCCCAGTATCTGCACCGTCCAATGCTAGACCCTTTCCTAACAACTCCTTCTCAGCTCGCCCTGATAGCACACTATATATCGCCATGGTATTACATTTCGAGCATAATCAACACATTGAACTAGTCAATCATTTACTAAATGACAAAATACAGCATTATAAGATCCACACAACATGTAAAGTACAATGAATACATAATTAAATTATGGTTAATACTAAAAGCATGTTTACAGCAACCCAATTATATTTAGAAATAAACATGCCATATAACAATTTGCTATAGGTCATTCCAACATATATTGCCTTCGGGTAACGGCCATCAACAATTAAGCTGTATTAGTTCGCCATTTTTCCTAATTTAGTAGTTATTAAAACTCAAATCAAAAGAAATAAAATTATAGAACAATAATCCAGTAAAAAAAATGATTTTTTCAGCAATTGAATTCGAAGCTAAGTTTTTGTGTAAACTAGACGACAACAACAAACACAATTTCATAAACACCGAGATGCATCATTTAGAATCAACATATAAGTCATGACTATAATCAATGAACGAGATCAGAATATTTAAATACCAGGTACTACTATTGATAGGCTCGGATTTTGCACGGTCTTAAGGCCATTATTTGGTCCGTTTTTAATGTCAAAGTTGCATACATGTCCATTATTTGAAGAAAGTTATGGCCGTTCTACCAAAGTCGCGCAAAACTGTCAAGTGCATAATTCTAGAAGGAAAGAAGACATTACCTTGTGAAGCCAAATCTTCCTTCTACTATGGGGCACGAAAATTCCATATTTACTATTGCTTAGAGGAAACATTTTACCAAATTTAAATCATTTTCAAGCCTATATATACCCCATAACCTAATTTATAGAATTTACCCTTCGATAGCCCCCAAAAGGGGGAGCTTTCATAGCTCCTCCTCCAACCTAATCTTTCATCTATATCATATTTTTGCCAATTAATTCCATAGCATAAATTTGAAAGTACTTCATTGTGCAAGGGGTTGGAGAAAGAAGCAACAGATCATCAAAGAGCTACAAGGATTCAACCTTTGGGTTTTATTTGCTTTAGCACTTATGTTCATTTTATCTTCACTTCAATCTATGTTTTAGCTTATTCAATTATGTTTAACTAAATTCGTAGGATTTCTTGGATGTGTTAGTAACTTTTATTGGTTTATACAATTCTTTTTCTATTTAATATACGTTTTGTTTTTACTTTGTTTCTTCCCTAAGTTAATCTTGACGCTTCATGATTGAATGACACAATCGTGTACGATTTAATATAACTTGCTACATAATCGTGAGAGGAGGTTGACGAGTTAGATCCACTTAGTAGACACTACAGTTAGCTTCCCTTAGGAGCTTTTATAAGTTACGGATCTAGGATTGACAACCCTAATGTTAGTAATCTACGCATGTGGCGCATGGGCAAAACTTATGTGACTCGTTCTATCAAAGTATAAACTGTGCTAGGGTATTGTAGTTGGAATTTGTATAACCATAACTGTGAACGCACATCCATGGAATTCTCTTATCTCTTATACTTTATCTTTGTAATTTAATTGCATTTAGTTGTTTATTTACTTTTAATTGTTTTTACTTTCGAAAATCCAAAATTCTCTTGTTTCTCTAGATAGTATTTGACACTTAGTACATAATAGTCAGTTACAATTATATTCCTCGTGTTTGATATCCTGGTACTGACCTTTAGCTATACTAGATCTACCATGTATACTTGCAGGTATTTTTAGTGCTAATAAAAAGTGCATCAACTATATTAATATGGTGTTGAGAAGCATTGCTAACAAAATTGTATTCTAATTAATAACTTCCACATATTCTTCTACACACTTGCTACGAGCATTAGTATGTTTGGATGCTACAGCGTTTCCTGACTACTCCTTCTCCATTGGTTGTGACAACATAGAGTAATTGTGTAATCGAGACAAACAGAAACGTAAATAGACACAGATTTACGTGATTCACCAACGCAGAAACGTAAATAGACACAGATTTATGTGATTCACCAACGTTGTGTTGGCTACACGTCCAAGGGCAGGAAAAGAAAACAGATTGTTTTTAGATTACAAAGTTATGTGCCCTACGTTTATATAAATAGGCACACAGATGACGGGCTAGCGGCAAACAATACAGATTCAAGGCATACTAAGAGTGTTAAATAAGAAAAAACAGCTTGATAGGTTAAAGCAAAACTAAATAGCAAATATAGTTGAGAATCAAAGATAACTTTCAATTGGATTAGATTACACATGCGTCATGGCATTCAAAGGGAACTTTTAGGTCATTATAATTTAATCTGATTTCAACAAAAGCACAATCTACAAACCCACCTCTTAATTTGTCATCCTATAATAGCATCTTGGTTTTGTTTTACTGCACTACAGGTATACTAACAAATACATTTTACGTACTAAGATGCCAATTAGGTCCTCGCATAGCACAATATTTCACAATTTTTTTGACAATTAATGGCCGACAATTTCAAAAAATTATACACTTCACAATTGCTCTAGCAATTCAACTGAATCATTACAAATTTGTATTCACAATGGATTACAGCCTGAATATGTATATATAGGGGTTCAAAAAATAAATTGAAACAAATAATACCTTTTGCGGGCTCCATATTTTGTCATGTCTTCTTATTCGGTGGAGATCTTTCGTAAACTAGTACAAATCTCGGCAACCAGAAATCAGTTTTCAGCATTATACCGATTCAGAAAAAAGCATAGAACTAAGCAAAACCCTTACTCACCTTTCTCCTCTTTGCTTGATGTTGCAGACCAACGAGTTTCAACCATTGTTGACGACGATGTCAAGGTACAAATCGAGGAGGAGAGTAGCACTAGCGAAGTAGGGTTTTGTGTGGAGGAGATGGAGATGAATCGTCCGACGGAATTTTCTCTCTCACATGTATTAGGTGGCACGGGATAGTAAGCAAGTTTCTGAAGTAAGCAATGTATCCCATAAAATAAGCACACTCTCAAATAGAATAAGCAAAACGTTCAACAAATTAAACAATGTCCACAATAAGCAGTAAGCAATCTTTTGTACTTCCTTCGTCCCCCGTTACTTTAGTCATTTCTTTTTTGCACTAGTTTTGGAAAAATGATAGTAAATAGTTAAAGTGAAGATATAGTAAAGTAAGAGAGAGAATAATGTATAGGAGAGTCTTCTCGTTCGTATTATGTCTCCACTTTAACTATTTATTATATTTTTTTTCAAAAGAGTGCAAAAAAGAAGTGACTCAAGTAATGAGGGAGTACAAAATAAGCAAACTTTCACAATAAAATTGCAAAATTGAGCAAATTATCAATCAAATTGAAAAGAAAAGTGGGGCATGAGTTTTAAAAAATGTAAAGAAAAGTGGGTTAAATAAACTAATGTATTATGAGTCTCACTTATATATAATAGTTTTATAATAAAGTGTGAGTGAAATAAGTTGGTGGAATGTGTGGCCTATTGACCATTTATGGTAAAAGTGAAATATGACTATTATTGTGGAACGATGAAAGTATAAATTATATATAGATTCATATTACATGGGTAGAGATTCCAAGGAGCTCATGCACCATGTAGGTCCGCCCCTGTGACTAACTATCATTGTTCTCACTTAAAAACGAACTCAACTTCTTTCTAATCCTCTCATCCCCGAGCGCACGTGCAATGGTGGATAGTCTACGTATGGAATTCAATCGTTGCTGAATGTCCTCCTTCTTTAACTCATCTATCTTGACTCCAACGTGTCACTGCCAATGTCACTCTATACTATATGTCAATAGAAGTATATCTATTAATGTATTTATGAATGAATTCTGTTAATACAATAGAGAATATAATTGTGCCCGTAGATTATCCTCCTCTTTAAGCTTAGAAAATTAAAAATAGTATCATATGATTTTTACTCTGAATTAAAGGAGGAAGTATTAAAAAGAAAAAAACATGGGTAAATTAATCTCATTCATATCATTATGTAAGTATAATATTTCAAAATATTGTCTTTATGAAATCCTTTATTTACATAGATGATGTAGTGATACGCTCGGATTTTGCATTGATTTAAGGTCTATATTCGGCCAATTTTGAATGTTAAACTTGCAAAGCATGTACGTTTACTGCATATTTAATCTATTTAGTATTTTGATGTGTTTGGCGAGAAATGTGCAAAATTGCCATAGAAAAGGTAAAAAATGAAGACTGAAAAGAACACACCTAGCAACCGCTGAACCCAAGTTAGCGGTTCGCTGAAATTCATCCCTAGAGGTCAAAAGACTCTCAGCGGTCCACTGAGCCCAACAAAGCGGCCCATTGAGATTAGGCGGAGTGCAGTAGCCGAGTTAAATCCCATTTTTCCAGCAATTTTGCTATACAATTGTCTTCGTCTTCGAAAGAGCATTGTGTGGGTACCTTAAACATCTCAATCGGAGTTCTGTGAGAAAGTTATGGTCATTTTACGAACATCGCGCAAAGCAATCATAGCTTACGGGAATTCAGACAGAAATTCAAGAAAGAGAAGAAAATATTACCTTGTGAAGCCAAATCTTTTCCATTCTTTATAGGGGCACGAAAATTACTGAGTCTAAACTTTATTCAAGCTTATGAATACCCCATAACCTCATCCATATTGTTAATCATTCATAGCCTCCAAAATTGGAGAGCCTCCAAGGCTCATCCCTCTCTTCTCCAACCCTAATTCTTCTACATAAAAGTCCACCATTGTTCTTTCTAGGAGGTTGGAGTGTAGAGAAGATTGAAGAATGCAAGATTCTGTCTTTGGGTTTTATCAAGCTACTACCTCCGTCTTTGAAAAATAGAAACATTTGAAACTGGGCATGAATTTTAATGTACAATTGGTAAAGTAAGAGCGAATAATTGGTAAAGTAAGAAAGAGTGAGAGAAAAATGGGTAAAGTAAGAGAGATGAGGAAAAAAGTTGTTGATGGAGTTGATTGTGGGGCACATCCTAAAATAGAAAGTTAAAAAAATTGTTATTTTTAAGGAACAGATCAAAATGGAAATAATTTCTATTTTTAAGGGACGAAGGTAATAGTTTTTATGTTTTCATATTTTTCCTTCAAACTATGGATGTATGTTATTTGTCTATGAGTAATTAAATTTATAGGATTCTATGGATGTGTTAGTAACTCTTTTGGTTTATATAATTTTAGTTTTTTATATTTGTTTGTTTACGTTCACTTTATTCTAAGTTGTTCGATAATGCTTCATGTTTGAGTAACACATTCTACGATGATTTCTTGGCATGTGAAGTAATCGAAAGATGATTTGCATGTTAGACGGACTTAGTTAACACTACAATTGATTCCCCCAAAAAGGTATTGTTAATTGAGAGTGAGGGTATCTTGATAATCTAATCGAGTTGTTTGGAGTTACTAATTTAAGATTGACGACCTTAATGTGCAATATACTTTGTGTTGCATGGGCAATACTTGTGTGGCTCGCTCTAGTTGAATTTGAACTGTGCTAGGATATCATAAATATGTTTTGTGTTAATCATTATTGTGAAATAATATCCTTAGAATTCTCTTCTCAATTTGCCATGTTAACTGTAATCTTATCTACTGCTTTCATTTAATTGTTTTCTTTACATGCTTTATTTATGTTTTGTCTAGTTCATAATCCCAAATATTATGTCTCGAGATAGTATATGATTCTTAGTATATGATATACAATTTCAATTCTATTCCATGGGTTCGACAACCCTGTGCTTACCTTTTGGTTACACTATAATTGTCTTGACATACTTGCAAGTAGTTGTAGTGCTGATGAAATAGTACATCATGTATAATAATTCAAAATACTGTCTCGGTGGATTCATTTTATTAGAATCCTTTATTTACGAATATGATTACTCTCTAAAACACTAAACTTTATATGACAACCTTGGCAACAAGCCGAAGAGCATTCTTCTTATGCATTCCTATTCCAGGCTTACACTCGAGATCAATATCCTCTTCCTTAGGCAATTCCCAATTAAATTTGTATACAAGATTTGCCAATGCCAGTTCCACCTCGGCCATCGCCATTCCCATTGCCGGACAACCTCTCCGTCCGAATCCAAAGGTTATCAACTCCGGATGCTGTCCCTCTAAGAACCTCTCCGGCAAGAACTCATCCGCATTTTCCCACTCGGTAGGATCTCTTCCAATAGCCCATGCATTGAAATACACCATACTTCCACCACCTATTTCATAACCATTTATGTTACACTTATTAGTAGTCTCTCTTGGCACTAAAAGTGGACCTGGTGGATACAATCTCAAACCCTCTTTTATAACCGCCCTCAAATATGGAAGTTTCTCTATGTCTTGTTTATTGATCATATCTTTGTTTCCGGCCAACTGCCTTATCTCCTCTTGCAACTTCTTCATCAACAAAGGTTTATTCATCAATGCTGTCATTGTCCACACTATCGCACTTACAACCGTACCGCTGCCTCCGGTTACCATATCCTGCAAACAAACTCGTAATTAATCACCTAAGCAATTGTTTCTCAAATTATTATATTTAGCTTTAATTTCAATATAAAATTCATTACCACTATTAGAGCTTTGATATGGTTTAATGTAAGAGGAAAGGAAGAGGGTCCATTTTCTTTAATCCTTAACAAACTATCGATGAAGTCACCTTCCATAGATTTAGGCCTATTCGGATTCAAATGCTCTTCAATCAATTCTTGACAAAAAGAATCCATGTTGTGAAAATTCTTTTCAAGCTTTGCAGTCATTCCAGAGAGGCTATCAATCCATCGAAACCAAGGCAAGTAATCCTCCACAAAAAAGCCTGCATATATGAGCTGAATTTCGCGAACAAGATCCTTGAAACGATCCTTTTTATATCCTTGATCACCTCCATAAATACTCCCAAACACACATCTGAACATGATATTACCTAAAAGCGACGTCGTCGTCTCACTGAAATTGACGACGGTGGAAGAAGAGGCATCTCTTGCAATCTTCTCCATCGTCTTGCTCACTTCATCCATGAAAATAGGGTAAAATGATTGAACTTGCTTCGTGCTAAAGAGATGGAGGGTGGAGATCTTCTTCATCTCCCTCCACGAGTCGCTGTAGGCCGAAAACCCGACTTCTATGCCGTTATACGTCAGCCTCTTCATGGCGACAAGAGTAGGTCGGCTTGAGAAAACAGCATCGTTTGATTTTGAGATCTCTTTCACTGCTTCTGCTGAGGAAATCACAACGACGCGCCGGATTCCAAGCTTGAGAGATATGATGGGGCCGTATTGCTTAGCGAGGTGCTGGAAGTACATGTGCAGAAACTGGCCGTCGAGTTGGAGCATATTGCCGATGATTGGCAGCCCCGGTGGGCCCGGTGGTGTGAGTTTGTTGGCATTTTTAGGTTTTTGTATTTGGAAGTATAGAATGAAGATTATGGGAAGAGACCATAAGAGTAAAATAAGTGACATCATTTTATCTAGAACAACAAGTTTCTTCTTTTTGTTTGGAAGTATAGAATGAAGATTATGGGAATATATAGAATACAGATTTTTGGGATATCGTATTATTATATTAAGATAATAAAAATAATACTAGAAAGAAGTGGGGTTTTGAGCGCAATTATTGAAAAGCTCTATGCTAATTACTAATGCTACGCGGCCACAATGTAGCAGCTGGTTATACAGTGGCATTTTTGTAAATAGTTGAAAAATATAATATAATAAAATAATAGCTTTAGATAATGCTTAAGAACTTTTACATAATCACCCTTTCCTTTAATTTTGGGGAGCGAATTGTCCCTCTCTACACTAATTACAACTCTATTTCCCAAATATAATTATTATCTGATCTTTAAAGTCATGCATAATTAATCTTGAACTAATGAAGTGTATACGTTTATTGAATATATTAAAATTTTCCGTTTATGTATCAAGTACTACCATAATATATTATGAATTCTTATTAATCAATACTATCTCCGTCCTCCAAATTTTAACACACTTCACTTTTACTCCCTCTGTCCCACAAAAAATGTCACACTTTCCTTTTTAGTTTGTCCCACAAAAGATGTCACATTTCCCATTTTGGAAAAAGTTTTCTCTCACATGAATATAAAAATTATATTTTCTCTCTCCATTTAACACACAAAACAAAACCTCCTAAAATCACGTGCCGTCCCACAAGTGTGACATCTTTTGAGGGACGGAGGGAGTATTATTTTTGGTAGTGGACCCCATATTCCACTAACTCATTCATACTCACATTTTATTATAAAACTAATACTTTAAAAGTATGACTCACATCCCACTAACTTTTTCAACTCACTTTCCATTAAATTTCTTAAAATTCGTGTCGAGTAAAAGTGTGTCAAAATTTAGGGGACGGAGGTAGTATATTATAATATGGTGCAATATCTTAATTAATATTAATATGTATCTGTATTATTGTTGTATAAAGTTATTATTATGGATTGATAATATTATGAATTATTAATGTTGCATATACTATACCGTATATGATGATATTATAATTAATACTATGAAATACTATCATAGTTTTACATTTTGTAATATTATGAATTTTTATTAATTCATAATCCACTCATTATAAGTTATTACCAGAACTTGCTAGATTAGGCCATTACTGGGAAAAAATTGAAGATTCAATAAGCTAACTAGAGATATGGTTGATCTAAGCTATATTAGAGTTATCAATTTAACTTGAATTAAAAAATCAGTTAGAAATAAAATTGATTGATTCAAATTGATTGATTGGTGACTCATTAGATCAATTGGGAAAAATAAACGACTGGATATTCGATCGATCAAATTGGACTTAAAAATTATAAATATGTAAATTGATATTAGATATTAATTGATTATAATATTATACTTGAACCAAAAAATTTATAAACATAGGAGAATAGTGTGACAAATGGTTTAAAAATTAAACTTTAATATCAAGTATATTTAAAATGTAAATATATAAACTAATAAAAAAGTTAATAAAAAAGTATATTAATATTCATTTTCATTAATATATTAGTGATCTTACTTTTAATTGGAAATATCTTGCCATTTTTTTTTCCATTTCCACCTCCTTAATTGAATCACATCTAAAAACAAATATACTATAATCAAGGTCATATATATTTAACGGAAAAGTCAAGTCGGTAGAAAAAATTATTCCTAAATAATTGAATCCTAGGAATAAGATTTCTAACAACTTTCTTTTCCCGTGAATGGAAAATTATCAAACTAGAAAAAGAACATCTAGCAAAAAAATTGGAGAATCAGAATCTTGAAAAATTATACTACTTTCCTTAAAAATATTATAATTATAAAAATAATGGTAGATCATCTGATTCCAAAATTATAGAATTTAATTAAAACCATGATTAATTTTTAAAAATATAAATGAGATACAATCGTTAAATGAGTGATAATATAACACTATCACATTATATACTGATTAGTATATATACTACACGCATTAATTAGAACTACGACCGTCTCATTCAAGAAGTCCACATTTTCTTTTTAGTTTGTCCCACCCAAGATGTCCAGATTTTACATTTATAATAAAAATGGGTCGAACATAAGGATGTATCGTATCATTTCTCATTATATACATACTAGGCACACATATTAATATTTATTGTATATTCTATAAAATTATTAATTTATATTTTTAAAAGTAATTGATAACATCAAAATATGATAGGGTACTAAACAAATGAAATTTGTAAATTAATATAATTTAAAACAATTAAATGTGATATAGTAATTATTATTTATTAATGTTTTTGCTATTGTCGTAGACTTTATTATAGTGTCATAACATTATTTTTAAATCATTATTAATTTCAAATATTAACTTTGTATTTTACTTTATATCATTAAATTTATATTAATTTATCATATACTATTAGTATTACTATTATATAGTAATTATTAGTGCAAAACGTGACACTACACTTTAGACCTGTACATTAACAGGAATTTAAATATTTAACTATAATACTATTATGTTATACTACATTTACTTAATATTGTTAATTCTTTTTTTAAAAAATTAAAAATCTGAAAAAACAAGAAGAGAAATAATCCATACGTATAAAGCGTTACATTTTATAGAAGCCCAAGGAAAATATTGTTGGATGAATTAAGGCAAGGGTAGCATAGTCTTGAAAGTTTTGATATTTTCTAAGTGTATTAAATGATTCAGTTTTAAAATTTAAAATTTGATTATGGCCCGCCATAATGTAGCCATTTAGCATCACTCTTGTCATTATTATTAGTTATATTGAAACATGGGAATATGGGAATTCTATTTGCATTTATTTTGCTCTAATCTACTCTCCAACAACTTGTTTTAATGTGATCGAAATAAATAAGTTAGACCAAGATTTTTCGATATAATTTTGTGAGAATAAGTATCTTTAATAATTATAATGGCCTAAACAAGTGGATTTTGAAGCCGTAATTATTTAAAAGGTCTATGGTAAATCCCATTATCACTAATTATATAGAGGCATGGAAATTATAAAATCCATATCCTTTTTTAACATAGCTAGGGCCAACAACTATATGCTTGTAACAAGTTTAAGTCCAAACATCTATATAATAGGAATAAGCCTATTTCATATAATACATTTCTTTCTTTCTGGTGTTTTGGAAATATCATAATATGTAGTTGGCATAGAGACAAATTAAAGTAAGAGAGAGAATAATGTAGATGAGACTCTCATTTATATTATTCTCTCTTTTTTTTTACTTTTTCTTCACTTTAATTAATATGTAGTCCAAAGATTTATATAATAAGGATAAGCTAAGAAAAAATTTTACTCCCTCTATCCCATTTCATATGACACTTTTCTTTTTACATGTGTTTTGAAAATATCATAATATCTGTTGGCCTGTACTAAATGAATCTATATTAGAATGACAACCTTGCACCTACTCATAATTGTCATAATCACACTTAAGAATATTTAAATTGTAATTGAGGACTCGCATTAAATATTGATTGATAATAGTATAGATGATTGATGCCTTATTTTTACTTGCAGGGATAACAAGGTAGAGTTATCGAACAAATTATAGGTTGGCTACCAGATGCCCTATTTTATTAGCACTATTATTACTTGTAGGGATAACAAGGTAATAATAGTATAGTCAAAGGGTAAGCACAGGGTTATCGAACTAATTATAGGTTGGCTACCAAATACTAAGCTTTTATTACTATTTGGAAATAATTAATGTAACTAATGAAAATAGTAAATAATCGTAGTATGATGTATTTGAAAAAACAAATGGGAACAAGGGAATTTCAGGAATGCGCTTTCACAATAGTTACTAACACACCCCCAAAATTTTACAGATTTAGCTACTCATAGACAAATACACTAAACCAATTGTTTGTAAGAATAACATAGAAAATATAAAAACAACAAGACAAATCTCAAGGAAAGAATGTTATATGCTTCAATCTTCTCTTAAATCCAAACATCAAACTCCAAGTGTGGTGGAATGAGGTAGAACAACGGAACGGAACTCTCAAATTATTTCTTAGGTATAGAATGCAGCAAAAGGTTCATTTGACTTCTTTAAGGGGTATTTATAGGTCTTCAAGTCGTGCTCCTTGATATGGTATATCTTCGATCCCAACAAAGTAAGTCTTGGAGAAAAAAAAATAGGTTAAATTATGCGCTGCCCGATCCCAGTGGGTCGCTGGACGTGTCTTCTTCCAGACATGAATTCTGAGGCGGACCGTTACTTCTTCGGAGGTCGATGGGCTCCGGCGTCCGCTGGTTTAGGCTCAGCGGACCGCTGGCTGACTTTTTTTCTTCAAACTTTTGATTTCGACCTTTTTCTATCTTTTACTTTATTTCACACATTTATCACAAATCGCGTTAAAATTCCAAAAAAAATATATAATATGCAATAAACAGACATGTAATGTAACTTTGACATTTAAAATGGATCAAATAATAATCTTAAAACAGTGCAAAATCCAAACATATCAGTGTTTAAGCATTTTTATTCTTATTATTTTGATTTCTCCAATCATGAAAAATTCAACTATATGTTGAAAATCACCCCTTTCAATCTCCCAACTTCACAATATATTTCAGAACATAGAATTCCCAACTCCCACACAACAACTAACTAACTAAAGTTCAAATATTTGCAACCAAACTATACATGAAAAATCACCACTTATAACTCAAACTTCTCACTAGCCTTGTACGTAGGCTTCCAAGGGCGAACACAAAAATAAATTTCAGTAAGGGCTCCACTGTATATAATTTTTTTATATTATAATATTAAATTGATATGAAAAACAATAATCATGGGAAAAAAATCAAAATTCAACAACAATAAAAAAAGCATAAATATTTAATACATGAAACTAATTAAACCAATACATAAATTAAAATATTACAATGCGATAGCTATAGACACGGATAAATAGTTAAAAACGATTTCAAACTATTTAACTCGAATGGTTCAAACTCAAAGTTCAGCAAAAAAAAAGTCCAAATATCTTAAACACAAATGGAACAGGCAAAACCAAATCGTTTTATCACAAAATCCTATATATTTTTTAAAATACAAATTTTTTTTTTCATATTTTTAATTTCTCAATTCATTAAAATAATTTAAGATTTTGCGTTATTAATGAAAAAAAAAAAGAATAATAGGTAGCGAAAAACTTATATTACGCATTAATACGTTGCTAAGAGCATCTCCAACCATTCCACTAAACTCAAACCCATTTTAGTGTAAATGTCACACTAAATATTGATTTTATTCCAACCATTTACACTAAACTCAAACTTAAAAGAATATTCTCCAAATTATGCCTTTTTTACTCACAAAATTTGAAAAAAATTTAGGTTTTGGTTTAGTGTAAACCTAAAGATAGGTATTTTTTTCTCAAAAACCAAAAATGAGATTAGTTTTTGAGTACTATTGGAGCTAAATATCTATCCCATTTTAAATTTTAGAATACCCTTGGAGATGGTCTAAATAGACCAGGTTAATGAATTTGCCTACGCCAATTACATAGCTCTTTTAGTGCAGCACTTTTAATTTATCAATGCATTTTAACTTTTATTAATTGATAGAACTTGGCACGTATTTTATGGCATGTTTGGTAGGGGTGATAGCTCATCTAGGGATAGAATTTTATGAACGTAAGGAGTATTTATAAATAATAATATTATAATAGCAACATTGTTTAAGTCTTATTCTTACAGGGCAGCTCGACAACCGTGGATTTTTATTTTGCTCGGTAATTTTTTAATTATAGACTAAGTTCATCCCCTCTATTCATTCAGTTTTTAGTAATTTGATCATCAAAAGCATTTACATAGTAAGCTATTTTAGTAACGGCTTAAGACAACATTCGAACTTTTTTAAAAAAACAGTAGTAGAAAAAACAAAAAATATCCTTTTTGGGTAAGAACTTATGCCCTACCCTCTCCTTGAGTGTGTCCGAGGCTTCCACTTTCTGTAAGAACAACAACATCAAGATGTATGAACTCTACCTCCTCACCTGCCCCTCAAAGCAATTCACCAAAATCTGCAGCCTCACCGCGAACTCAATAAACAGCGAGGCAAACATGGCAAGTGACAAGGCAAGCGCGCTCTACAACTCTTGGCCTTGCCATCTCTAATCACCAACATTTCATCACCTTCTGAACAATATGAGGAAAGCCATGGCACGAGCCTCCTCACATTCCACGTTAGAGGCTTTTGTATATAAAATTGAATTTCCGCTCAAAGACTTTTGGAAGATCATCAAATTCTTCTAGAACCTTCCTATGGCTGCTAACCTCCCAGCTATCGGAGTTCACTAGAAGGAATGATCTCTGGTCTGTCTTCTTTAGCAGCTGCTCAGCCGTCTCGTACTTGTTCTAGAATGTTCTTGACTGCTCCTAGCTTCTCCAGCTTCTCTATCTTTCTTCCCACCTCGAGCAGAACTCTTGATCCCCTTCTTCTATCCGGTGGCGCCTGAGGTCATGAAAAATTATAACTGGCTTACAATGTTGAAACATAATGATGCACTTTTTATTAGCACTATAAATACCTGCAAGTATACAAAGTAGGAACAGTATAGCTAAAGGTTAGTACTGGATATCGATCACGGGGAAAACAGACACAGACTGTCTATCTTCTACTAAAACTCAATTACTATTTACAAAACCGAAAGATTTTTGAATTTTTGAAAACAAAGAACAATTGAAAGCAATAAACAACTAATTGCAAATAAATCACGGAAATAAAAGTATAGAGATAAGGGAATTCCAGGGATGTGCGTTCACAATTATGGTTATACAAATTCCAACTACAATACACTAGCACAGTTCTTACTTTGATAGAACGAGTCACCTAGCTTATGCTCATGCGATGCAAACTTTGATTACGAACATTAGGGTTGTCAATCCTAAATACGTAACTCCAAAAAGCTCCTAAGACCCTTGAAAAGTCCTCACTCTCAATTAACAGTGTCGTTTTAAAGGAAGCTAATTGTAGTGTCTATTAAGTGGATCTAACTCGCCAACCTCCTCTTACGATTATGTAGCAAGTTATATTAAATCATCACAGAATGTGTCACTCAAACATGAAGTATTATCCATTAACTTAAGGAATAAACAAAGTAAGAACAAAACGGATATTAAATAGAAAAAGGAATTGTATAACCAAAGTCGTTACTAACACATGCCTAGAATCATACGAATTTAGTTACACATGATAGAATAATCTAAACACATAGATTGTAGAGAAGACAATGAAAACGTAAGAACTAAAGCAAATAAAACCAAAAGGTTGAATCCTTGTAGCCTTGATGTAAACTTGAATCCTTCTTCAACCCCTTGCACAATGAAGTACTCTAGCTTTTAATCACTGGAAAATATTTGCCAAAGAGAAGATCTTTTTTGATGAAGCATTGGGAAGTATTTATAGGGAGAAAATCGCCATTCTCAAATAAGGAAAACGGGTTGCAAAATATGGTAAATCTTGGAGAGAAAGTAGAGCAAAAACTGCTCGCCGCTTTTTTCCAGCGGGCCGCTGCACCTTGGCCAGCGGTAGCTGATATACTTGGATTTTACATGGTTTTAAAGGGTGGTTATGTATGAATTCGATCATATTTTATCTATTATTGGACATGTTTATATATACTTCTCTATTATGTTGGTATGTTGACCATTTTGTTAAGAATGTGTAGAAAAAGGTACAAAATATGTGGATGTGCAGCAACCTTGCTTTGAGACAATATTTACTGGAGATTTTGAAGTCCAATCAGACCATAATGCATATCAATCTCTTCTTCTTCGAAAGAGCTTCGCGTGGGTATCTTGCACGCCTCAATCGGAGTTCGGTAGAAGAAGTTATGGTCGTTACAAGAATACTGCGCTATCCAGAAACGTACACGCGCCCGGGTGAATTATTACACTGTAAATTCACCCGGCCGGGTACTGTAATTCTGCGGGAAATGGCCAGAAAGGGGTCGAAAATGACCACCCGGCCGGGTGAATTTTGCTCTTTATAATTCCACCCGGCCGGGTACGCTAGTTTGGCGTATTATTTTGGCAAAAATGCGATTTTTGATGGAAGATTAAGGGGAAAACGCCTGGGGTTCACATCCATTCAACATCTACCGCATCCAACACTCACACACACCCCCAAGAACACCTTTGAGAGAGAGAATTGAAGATTGAAGATTGAAGACTTCCAATCGGAAGATTGAAGTTGCAATTTCATAGATTCATTCTCACAGGAGTATCTTAATCTATTCTCCATGTATTTCATTGGATCTTGTGTTTTAAACATGGTTTTTGTGAAGAACATGAGTAGCTAAACACCTTTTTGTAGAATTCTTGGTGAAGATGCACTAATTTCATAGTTTTTATCCAATTAATTTTGTTCTTGCCTTGCTCTTTTAGTTATTTGATTATTCTTGGGTTTATTCCTTTCAATTGCTTGATCACCATTTGATTGTGTAGGATTAATTAGATTAATCGTGAGATGAAATAATTAATCTGGAAATAAGAATAATTCACACCTTAATGCAATAAAACTCGGGAGAGTTGAGGTTTTGAGTGAGGTCTTTGACCTAATCGAGCTTTTGGGAGTTAGGGGTTTTAGGATTAGAAGGGGACTTCAATCCTAGCACCTAATCTACAGGTTTCTCACCTCGGGAGGGGGTTTAATCTATAATTGTGGTCGACTTAGTAACTCTAGAGACACCAAAAGGTAAGACAATTTGATTGGATAAGAGCTTGGAATTGTGCATCGGATCCTTGAGTTCTACAATTTTCTCCATATTATCTTTTCATTCCGTGTTTACTTGCTTTTATTTGTTTATTTGCTCATTATATGTTTTTCGTAGTGTTAGAAAACAACAAACCTTTCATGATTCTCTAGATAGTAGTCAACATTTGTTCGTGGTATTTAAGTTGATACGAATTTGTCTCTGTGGGATACGATACTCTTGCTTGCTAATTGCTACACTAGCCCCGTACACTTGCGGGTATCATTTGTGTTAAAATAAGTTGAGTCAAGTTTTTGGCGTCGTTGCCGGGGACAATTTTGTTTCGTTAGAGCTTAATATCGTGATAATAATTGAGATTACTAGTCTAGATTTTATTTGTTTTATTTTCATTTTTATTTTTGAGTTCTCTAATCTTGGTGTTTCTTTTCTCAGGTTGTATGCGCACTCCTTCTCAAGGTCTACCTTTAGAACCCATTGATCTCGAGATCGAAGCATCCAACAGGAGGAGGAACGCTCAGAGGAGGTTGAACCAGAGGATCCGCGTATCTTCACCGGGTCATAGGCGTCCACCCTCCCTCGTTCAGAGAACTCCAGTACCTACTCTTTCTCCACCTTCGTCACCTATACAGTACGAGCGTAATTCTCCAATCTTAATGGAGAACGGGGAGGAGAACAACAATGAGAACCACAACAATGAAAACAACAACGAGGATCCTGTTATTCGTCAACTCCATGAGCAGATGGCCAACATGCAGAGGCAGTTAGATGAGCGGAACGCGAGACAACCAGTTCTGCCCGTGCAGAATCTGTATGCATATAGACAAGTTGCTAATCCACCAATCAATAATGTCGGGATTGCGGCGAACAGTTTTGAGTTAAAGCCGGGATTGATAAACAGAGCAGAAGCACATGCATTTGGTGGAACAGGTTCGGAAGATGCCAACAAACACTTGACCAAGTTCATACAAATCAGCAACACGGTGAAGGCTAATGGGGTCTCCGACGATCAGATTCGCCTCAGATTGTTCCCTTTTTCTTTGAAGGATGATGCTAGGGAGTGGTACGATAGCATAGATCCCAACTCGGTCGAAACTTGGGATGCAATGGTTGAGCTCTTGTTGGACAAATACTACCCACCGAGCGAGGCACTCAAGCGCCAAGCTGAAGTCATCTCTTATGCAATGCATCCTCAGGAGAATATTCACGAGGCATGGAAGAGATTCAAATACCTGATGAAGAGATGTCCCAACCACGGGTTAAGCCCGGGGCAACAGATCGTAACTTTCCACATGGGAGCCACTCCAGAGGCAATACGGGAGTTGAATATGAGTGCAGGGGGATCACTCCTTAAGTTGGGAGAAGACGATGCATTAGAGGTGATTGAGAGGGTGGCCTCCAACGATGATGGGTGGAAGAATGAGAGAAGCAAATCCTATAGGGTGGCATCTGCATCTGATTTTGATAGGATGGACATGATGTCCAAGCAGCTGGACTTCTTAACTAGCAAGCTTGGTTTTATGGGAACAGAGCCATCCGGGCTCAAAAGTCGACAAGGGGTTGAAGATGTGAACTACATTCACCAAGGTGGCAATAATGGAAACTTCAACAACTACCACCCCAACCAAGGGGGTGGTAATTACAACCACTATGGGAACAAGGTGCATCCCAACTTGTCTTACGGGAATGCCAACAACGCTCTGCAGCCACCACCAGGATTCCAGGTATCTAATGGCCAAGTCAAGGAGCCGAAGAAGGAAGAGCTTGGAGAGGTGTTGATGGCTTTCATGAAGCAAGCAGGAGATTGCATGACAAATCAGAGGCTAGACAAGGTAGAAGCAAATGTGGAAAGTTTGAACATACACATGAAGAGCATCGATACTCAACTCAGTCAGATTTACCAAGCTGTGGGAACTCTACCCAACCCGGGGCAATTTCCTGGCAATACAAGCACTGATCCCGTCAAACACAAAGAGTGCAAAGCCATCTGTGCGACCATTCAACCCAATGAAGTGGAAAAAGAGGTTGGTGAAGAGACTGCAGAGGATAATGTTGTTGAGGAAGAGACGAAACAACATGAACCACCTCGATTGGAGCCATATATTCCTAAGATACCGTTCCTAGCCGAATCAAGAAGAAGGTTGTGGATGAGAAATTTGAAAAATTGTTGGACATCTTCAGGAAGGTGAATGTGAATATCCCACTAGTAGAGGCTCTGCAACAAATGCCTATGTATGCAAAGTTCCTAAAAGACGTGATCTCCAAGAAGAAAAAGTGGGTGGACTACGAAACAGTGAGCATGTCGGAGAATTGCAGTGCCATAATTCAGAAGAAATTGTCGGCAAAGCTTAAGGACCCTGGAAGCTTCAACATATCATGTGTCATTGGTGATGACAAACACACGAAGGCACTGTGTGATTTGGGGGCGAGCATCAACTTGATGCCCCTATCCTTCTTTAGGAAGATGAAAATCGGCACTCTCAAGCCGACAAGAATCACGCTCCAAATGGCCGATAGATCCGTCACCTATCCTGAAGGGATCATAGAAGATGTGTTAGTGCGGGTAAATGACTTTATATTTAAGTTAGAGCTCAAATCAAATGATAACTTGGTGAAGAAGACTTGGTGGAAGAAGAGGTTGGCAAGAATGTATCAGCTTGAACACGAAGAAGAAGCCAACATCCCCATTAATGGGGAAGTGAAATGATGAGCTTATTGAAGACGTCGAGCCAACGACGATAACCAAAGGCACTATAGGGGAGGTAACCCCTAGTAGGTAACTTTTAGATTATTTTTGCTTTAGTTTGCCTATCATATAAGTCTCCCTTCTCCACCAACTTTTCAAACTTATTCTTTGCATAGCCTTGAATAAGTTTGGGGGGTGATATGGTGGATAGTGAGCCTTATGAGGTATTTTACTGCTTTATTTTTGTTTCAAATTGATTAGTTGTCTTTTGTTGCTTTTATTTATGTTTTAGGGTAGATTTGTTTTGCTTTAGACCTCTGTGAGTTGTTTTGGTTTTGGTTGTTGTGGAATTGAATTTGAACTTGTTTGAATTTTGGTTTCTTGGGGTAAAGACTAGTTGTTAATGATAAAAACTTCATCCATCTTTTAAGCTATCATGGTCTTTGACTTAAAAGTTTGAGTAATAGGTGCATAAGTAACGAATTGCTTGTTTGCCTTGATTCATGCTATTACCCGAGTGAGATTTGAGCCAAAACTTCATTTTTTGTGTGATTTTATCATATGCTTGTTGTTGTTTCTAGAACTTGCTCCTAATCATATTAAATCTACATAGTGAATGTGAATTTAGGAGATGACGTTAGGCATTCTTTGTTTTCCCCTTCACAAGTGTATATTTTTGTCTTAATCCCTAGTTAGCCCTCCTAGCCTAAAAAGTATTCCAATGTCAAATAATTGTTGAGTTACCGTCAAAGTGATAAGCCTACAAACTTGGAAGCACATATGGGGCGTTGTAAAAAAAATGGAGGTATAAGCTAGACGAAGTCTAGAGGAAGAAAAAAAAAGAAAAAAAATAATAATAAATTTGTGGAGGTATAAGCTAGACGAAGTCTAGAAAAGTTTTTGGTTGGGTTTCTAAATAAGTGGGGACCGGATGGGAGGAAGAAGTTTGACAAAGTCTTACTTATCTGAGATTTGTATTGGGAAATGGTGTTTTGTTGGGAGTTGTAGTATGTGGGTATTTGTGCTTCTTATACTTTTCAGCCACTTAAGCCTAAATTTTCCCTACCGTCCAAAGAGCCACGTTACAACCTTAATAAGTCCTTTCTGATTTTAGATTCACATTCACATTCTAGTAGAGGAGATGTTTGATTTTGAGCAAGCCTATGGTAAACACTACTTGTATTTTGATTTGAGAGTATTATTTCTATACATACACTTTTGAGAGTGAGATACACATACACATATCTTGAGAGAAGCATGAATCCAAGGTGATATACGAGTTAGTAGTAAAAGTGCACTCGACGGCTTGACTTGATAGAATTTGTATTTTGATATGCTCTTTTATTCCATACTCTTTGAAACAATGATGATGTCTAAACCCCTTTAAATCCAAGTCTTCTTTTAGTTCTTTTTCTTCATTGCTCGAGGACTAGCAATTATTTAAGTTTGGGGGAGTTGACATACTTGGATTTTACATGGTTTTAGAGGGTGGTTATGTATGAATTTGATCATATTTTGTCTATTATTGGACATGTTTATATATACTTCTCTATTATGTTGGTATGTTGACCATTTTGTTAAGAATGTGTAGAAAAAGGTACAAAATATGTGGATGTGCAGCAGCCTTGCTTTGAGACAATATTTACTGGAGATTTTGAAGTCCAATCAGCCCATAATGCATATCAATCTCTTCGTCTTCGAAAGAGCTTCGCGTGGGTATCTTGCACGCCTCAATCGGAGTTCGGTAGAAGAAGTTATGGCCGTTACAAGAACACTGCGCTATCCAGAAACTTACACGCGGCCGGGTGAATTATTACACTGTAAATTCACCCGGCCGGGTACTGTAATTCTGCGGGAAATGGCCAGAAAGGGGTCGAAAATGACCACCCGGCCGGGTGAATTTTGCTCTTTATAATTCCACCCGGCCGGGTACGCTATTTTGGCGTATTCTTTTGCCAAAAACGCGATTTTTGATGGGAGATTAAAGGGAAAACGCCTAGGGTTCACATCCATTCAACATCTACCGCCTCCAACACTCACACACACCCCCAAGAACACCTTTGAGAGAGAGAATTGAAGATTGAAGACTTCCAATCGGAAGATTGAAGTTGCAATTCCATAGATTCATTCTCACAGGAGTATCTTAATCTTTTCTCCATGTATTTCATTGAATCTTGTGTTTTAAACATGGTTTTTGTGAAGAACATGAGTAGCTAAACACCTTTTTGTAGAATTCTTGGTGAAGATGCATTAATTTCATAGTTTTTATCCAATTAATTTTGTTCTTACCTTGCTCTTGTAGTTATTTGATTATTCTTGGGTTTATTCCTTTCAATTGCTTGATCACCACTTGATTGTGTAGGATTAATTAGATTAATCGGGAGATGAAATAATTAATCTGGAAATAGGAATAATTCACACCTTAATGCAATAAAACTCGGGAGAGTTGAGGTTTTGAGTGAGGTCTTTGACCTAATCGAGCTTTTGGGAGTTAGGGGTTTTAGGATTAGAAGGGGACTTCAATCCTAGCACCTAATCTACAGGTTTCTCACCTCGGGAGGGGGTTTAATCTATAATTGTGGTCGACTTAGTAACTCTAGAGACACCAAAAGGTAAGGCAATTTGATTGGATAAGAGCTTGGAATTGTGCATCGGATCCTTGAGTTCTACAATTTTCTCCATATTATCTTTTCACTCCGTGTTTATTTGCTTTTATTTGTTTATTTGCTCATTATATGCTTTTCGTAGTGTTAGAACAAAACCAAACCTTTCCCGATTCTCTAGATAGTAGTCAACATTTGTTCGTGGTAGTTAAGTTGATACGAATTTGTCTCTGTGGGATACGATACTCTTGCTTGCTAATTGCTACACTAGCCCCGTACACTTGCGGGTATCACTTGTGTTAAAATAAGTTAGTTGACAATTCTCAAGTAGTCATTGATACAACCTACAACCTGATCAAAAATTCAAAAGAAAAAAAGAATGGGAATATTTTGGTAAAGAATGTGTGTTTGTTGGTACTAAAGTTAGACCTTCCAATGATGTGGCAAGCTCATTGAAATTATTCACCATGAGGCAGTGCAAATCGTCTCCGGGCCAGATAGGGTAGATTCAGATATTGATGGTGAAGCAGATGCAAGCACCGAGAGCATTAAGAACTAATTATTGAGATAAATCATAACTAATTGAAAGTTCTTAGATAAGCTTAGCTCGAACAATAAGCTCAGCAAGTGCACTACCTTCTTTTATATTGCACATCGAATCTTCATTCACATTGATAGGTCTAGGTCCCATTTTACGCTTAGGTAAAACTCAACCCAAAAACGTGGTAGCAAACCAACCCTTCCAGAATGTCATCACAAGTGTATAACGCCTACATCGATCTCTGTGGAATCAATAATTTACTCCACTATACTAGCCAGTAAAAGTGGTTGAGGTTTTTGATAGAGAAGATAGACACAGACCCAACGAAACAACTAGGTATGGGTACCCTCCTAGTCCGTTGATAATAATCACACAGAGTCTAGTCAGAATCTGATTCTCTTTGGTATTCATAGAAATATTATGCTGCAAATCTTATACAAACATCAACTATGAACCTTCTTCTTTTTTAGTCAGTATTAAAAATTAGTTTATCTGTTTTGTTCATTTGAATTCAGTTTAAATAACTAAGAATGTCATTAACTTTGTTACTCCCTCCGTCCCATAGTAGATTGCACACTTGGGAGATGGCACGAGATTTTAGAAGATGTTATTTTGTGTGTTAAGTTTTGAGAGAAAATATAATTTTATATGATGTGAGAGTGAGAAAGAAATTTTTCCAAAACAGGAAATGTGACATCTTTTGTGGGACAAACTAAAAAGGAAAGTATGGCACCGACTATGGGACAGAAGGAGTAATATTTTTAAAAAAAGTTCAAGTTGTTTTTATATTTAAAGTTATATAGAAAATGGATAAATCAACCTAAAGGGGAGTGTTATATTGCTAACTCATTGCTTAATTGCTAACTACAACTCAATAATAGTCATTAGATATTCAAATTAAAGGCCTACATCATCAACCACGAAATATCAATACGATCAACAAAAAACGTCAATAAGGCTATAAGATTAATTCTAATAAAAATCAATAGGAGTATTAATGTCAAGTTAGTTATAAGTAACTTTTAAAAGAAATCCTAAAATTTTAAATTCATACTACATGCATATGTTCCGACGTCAAAATTTGAAAAAAAATTTGAATTTTTTTTTGAATTTTCGTATTTTTGACGAACAGATTTATGTCAATACACCTTACATAATATGTCAATATTATGCTCCTAAATGTCAATATGAAATTGTGTTGACATTATTATGTCTTCGTGTTGTTGTATTTCATACACTGTATTGACATTATATTTCTAAACCCTAAATTTGATAATTGCTATTATCTTTTTAATATTAAAAAATGAAAAACGAAATTACACATGGCAAATTGTAGACCACAAGATTTCTAAAATCTTATAGTCTTAAATTAGTTGTAGTTAGCGACTAAGGGATGAGTTAGCAATTGATCACTCTCCTCAACCTAAAACTTTTATATTACTTGTTAAATTAATGACATCAATAAAGATTTGTAAGATCTTGAAATCAAATTAAATAAATAAAATGAAAAAATTAATATTAACATACACTATACATTATGTCTCGAAACATTTCCTCGACATGAAAATAATAGCAATGATAATCACATCAACTTGTTGTTTTAAGACTACGATCATTTACTGCTTTTAGCAATGAAATTCTACTATCATTTCTTTCCGTATTACTACTCTCTTCGTTTTATAATAGATGATACATTTGAGAAATGACACTAAATAGGAGATGTTATTTATGTTTTAAATGAAGAGAGAAAATAGTACATTTATATTAATGTAAGAGAAACAAAATTTCAAAAAGAAAAATGTGACATATTTTATTGGATAAACTAAGAAGAAAAATGTAATATCTATTATGGGGTGGAAAAAATATTAGTTTTGGTAAATTTGCTTCATATTCCAGTTAATTTTTTTCCATAATCTACATGCATTCTCTAATAAATCCTTCAGCTCACGTGCATTTTACGTCAATTTGTCATCATATTGCTGTAATAGTTCCTATAAATGCATCATTATAAGTATAAGAAACAAATTAATAAAATTAAATTTTTTTAATTAATAAAATTAAAAGTGTAATAATTTTTAATTAATTAAAGTTAAAATATTTAAAAAATTTAATTAATAGAAATAACAAAAATAATTTTTTAATTAATAAAAATAGTTAAAATACTGTTAACAGATAACTCAAACCCGACCCTAACCAGACCCAACCCAGCCCGTTATCTTCGGGTTTTGATTGGGTCGATCCTATAAGGATCCAAACCTTAAAAGTGTGTGTTCGTGTCGGGTTAACTTCGTTGCATTCGTGTCGGATTATCGTATAATAAAAAATTGCCAGAATGTATTTTCGATGCACAAAAATAAGTGTTGGCGCATGCGAAAACGGCATCGGCGGTATTTGTGCGGCTTCCTCCCGCTTAGGGCTATCAAAATGGATATCGGGAATTGGAGACCCTATATCCGAAGTCCGAACCCGAAATATCGGGTAATTGGATACCCAATACCAGATTTTCTGGGTTTCGGGATCGGATTTGGGTATAGAATTTTTGGATTATTGGGTATCGGGAACCCGATATCCGATCCCCAAATTACCCGAATTACCCATTTTTTAATTTCTTTTAAATTTAATAAATTATGTATCTATTTTATTATTTAAAAAATCAAATGTACTCCCGAAATCCTTCACTCTTAAGTCACATTTACTCATTTAGGGTTAATGTATGAATTGTGATGTTTATTATGGATGAATGATGGATTTTATAACTTATGAATTTTTTATTTCTAATAATTTGTAATCCCTCCGTTTTTTAAAAATAACAACTATTTCCATTTTGGGTCATTACTTAAAAATAGAAACTTTAGAATCTTTCGGTTTTAGGACATGGACCCCACAATCCACTAAGTCTACTTACACTACTTTTTCTCTTCTTCTCTCTTACTTTACTCATTTTTCTTTTCCTCTCTCTTACTTTATCAATTGTGCATTAAAACTCATGCCGTTTCAAATGTTTCTATTTTTTTAATACGGAGGGAGTAGTAGTTTTTTTATCTACTTCAAGTTTGTCTCAACTTCGAACTACAAGTTTGTATTTTTAAAATTTTGTAGTTAATTTTCTTAAAAAACTAATTAAAAAAATATTTTAAAAATCCACAATCGGGACTAGATATCCGAGTCGGGTATCTGGGTACCCGAAATCATTTTCGGATCGGGTATCAGGTATTAGATTTTGGGAAATTCGGGATCGGATATCCGCAGGTACTTGATTTGACAGGCCTACTCCCGCTCTATGGATGTAGTGTTGGGTTATTTGTGCGGGAGGAGGATTCGCGGCAGCAGCAAGTTTTTCTCCTTCAGTTTTTGTGTAAGGATTCAAATCATTTCCCCTCTCAAGTCAATCATACTTGAATTGAGAATGCAAATAAAAATAAAATAAAAAAAAAAAATAAGTGAGAGTTTTTTGGTATGAAAAGAATTTTGTGATGAATAAAGTACTGATAAGTAATTTTAGAATAAAATAAAATCATTGATTTTCTTTCAGGAAAGTTAAACCTACAAAATGGAGTATATTACTCCCTCCGTCCACGATTTAAAGAACCTTTTTGCCATTTTGGTTTGTCCACGCTTTATAAAACCATTTACTTTATTCCACTTTTAGTATGCGAATCTCATATCCCACCAACTTTTTATATTCACCCTCCGTCCACGATTTAAAGAACCTTTTTGCCATTTTGGTTTGTCCACGCTTTATAAAACCATTTACTTTATTCCACTTTTAGTATGCGAATCTCATATCCCACCAACTTTTTATATTCATAATCCAATATAAAACTAATACTTTAAATGGGTCCGGTCTCACATTTCACTCACTTTCTGTCTTTATTTTTTTTCATAAAGACAAACAATTTCTTAAAGCTTGTATCAAGTCAAAATGACTCTTTAAATAGTGGACAAAGAGAGTATTTTAGAAAAATTTATTGAGCCAACACATCAACACTTAATGAAACAAATGATAAAAAATATGTTATGGTCATACAGTATCCAAAAACAAAAGAAATCATTTTATCTATTGATTATGATCAAATTGGTACATTACCGACTCATGCTCGACCCAAAAAATATATATATTTGAGCCCAAACCCCTCAGCTGGACCAATTAATATAGCCCACATGGTGGCATTGTATATAAATGACAGGGCATATTATTTTGAGTTTTGACAATACTTTTTATTCTTAATTAAGAGATGACAACTCCAATTTTTCATCATGAGTCTCACAATTTCTTTTTTTTTGTCAATTTTAATTTATTTATGATAAAAATTTCATTGAGTTACATTTTCAATTTAATTAAAATCCAAGATTTATTAAAAAAAATAATTACATATGAATTAATTTTATTAAAATTTCAAATTAATTTTCAAATGGATCATTATAAAATTACAGTTATTTTATTTAAATTTTTTTGAAAATAGATTTTTTAAAATAAAATCAAAACTTTAAACTTTATCTATCCTACAAAAATATGGACATTTGGGACGGTACGGAAATTAATGCATAATTGGTAAAGTAAGAGGGATATAGAAAGAAAAAATAATTATAATATTTTTGGTCGATAATGATACCCACATTATTAGAGAGAGAAGTTATCAAAAATAGAAGGGGATATTTTTAGGAGACATCCAAAAGTGGAAAATGCTTATTTTTATGTGATTGAGGGAGTAATTAAAAACCAATCTTTTATGATTAAAAAACATATTTTTTAATAAAATCTAATTTTAAATTTTTTTTTAATTGGACAAAAGAAGCCCAAAGGCAGGGGGCGAGTGGGCTTCACCACCCTATAGGAATGCGCCATGTTGACACGAGATGGCTTGCCATCTTTCTCTCCGGAATGAGACACTCCGCGGGGTGAGACGGGAGAGATCATCTGCAACGTTAGCTCGTCGTCGTCTCATCCCAACGAGACGAGCTGCGTTGTGGATGCTCTTAATATCTCTCATTTTTAATCTAGCGGTTATTGGCTAGATTACACTTTATTCAAATGTAGTCGCTACTCCCTCCGTCCATCAAATAGGAGTCTCACTTCTTGGCCGCGCGAATTTTAAGAAATGTTAAGAAAAGTAGATAGAAAAAAGTTAGTGGAAATATGGGTCCCACTTGTATGCAATAATTTTAAATGAAATGGGAGTAGAATGAGTTAGTGGAATGTGGTGCCTATTACAATTTATAGTAAAAGTGAACCTGGATTCCTATTTGCAAATGGATTGAAATTAAAAAACGGGACTCCTAATCACGGACAGAGGGAGTAAGTGTTAACATAGACACTATCGCTTATCATAATAAAATATTTTTGTTTTTCTATTTGTGTCGATTAACTAAAATCTTGGGACAGAGGTAGTGGCGGAGCCACGGTGGGGCCAGGGGGCCCCCCTCAACATTTCGAAGTGTACATATATATTTACTATATGTAATCGAGAAATTACAAGTACATAGTTGGCGCAGTTGGTAGCTTACGTATGTCAGTTTATTTGTTACAGACAAGAGTTCGGTTCCTCTTTGGGCCGTTTTTAAGTTTTTTTTTTATAGTAATTAATTATATTTATTTTCTTTTATTTTAAAAGTTATAATTTGAAGTAATGAATTTAACGCACACCGATATTAATTTATACCTTGATATATAGTAATAATTTTTTTAGATATACATACATTTAATACCTTTAGATATTGTTCATTAATAATTTTTACATTTTAAGAGTAAAAATTAAATTTCAAATTGACTTTGTCTCCATGCACATAGAGAAATGGTAAATCGAGCTTTAATTTTAGGTTTCATGTCAAATTAACATTTAACAACACCAACAATAAATTTTGAGTTATTAGAAATTTTAATTAAAATAAATATATAAACAAAATAAGAAAACACTAATCTATATCTATACTCATATAAAGGGAGACTTGTTTGAAAAATAAAGAGAGACTTGTTTGGAAAATTTACATAAGTGCCATTGGGCCCACATTTGGGCAGGAAACGTTATGAAATTTGGGCAACACATTGGGTTAAATTTTATTAACTTATTGTAAATGCAGTTTGTTTAATATGGATCTTATTTCTGATTAGACCGAGATTTTAATGGTGTGGCTGCAGCCTATTCATGTAGCTTTGCATAGGCTTTATAAGAAATACCACTATTCTATTACTCCCTCCGTCCCCGATTAAGAGTCACACTTTCCCATTTCGGTCCGTCCCCAATTAAGAGTCACACTTCATTTTTTACCATAAATGGTAAGTAGGTCTCACATTCCACTAACTCACTTCACTCACATTTTATTATAAAACCAATATAAAAAAGTGGGCCCCACATTCTACTAACTTTTGAACCAACTTTTTTTTACATTTCTTAAAACTCGTGCACGGTCAAAGTATGACTCTTAATAGGGGACGGAGGGAGTACAATATAGTTCTCCCTCCGTCCCATTGAAGATGACCCACTTTCCTTTTGGTTTGTCCCAATCAAGATGACTCCATTACTTAAAATAGAAACATCTTTATCTCTACTTTATTCCTTCTCTCTTACTTTACTCTCTCCTCTTACCACACAAAATATAACTGCATAAAATCCCGTGCCGCCCAAGAAAGGGGTCATCTTCCTTGGGACGGAGGGAGTATCTATTTATTCCACTCTTCCAAAGCTGTCTGACACACTCCAGTTTCCAATGCATTGTGTCTCTGAAAAAAGATATATTTCATATGTTAAATGCATATTTAAAACCTTTCATGAATATCAACTTATAAATATCTATACAATTCGTATTTTTAAAGGAAAATTAAATATAATAAGGCAGTTTTGAAATAATACTCTTTGGAATCCATTATTTACATCCTTTGCAATTTGTCCCTGGAAAAAAAATTATGTATATAGTCAAGATGTGTGAACGTGATATTTAGATGCAAAAAATAGCAGAAAGTGGGCACCATACTAAACCATGAAATTCATTTCTCTAAAGAAAATGGCAGAACGTGGGGCAGTAATTAATTGAAATCTAGCTGCTTTAAATTTAAAAGAATTTCAAGTTTAAGAATGTGAATTGCAGATTGTGTGAATCATTATAAATATGCTATGCTTTCCACCAAAGATTAACACCTTCAAAGCAGTTCTAATATAATATACATTATGCTTACTTTGTTGAAATATGTTATATAAAATAAATACATATATGATAGAAATAATAGCAGGTGTGGTAATTAATGTGCACCCATTACATAAAATTTGAAACCTTAGATAAAATGACTAATTTTTAAAAGTTCAGAGACTAACTAATTAAAGAAAATTTTGAAAAATATAGATATAGATGGAGCATTGGTTTATGAGAACTATCCTTTGAAACATCAGGAAATAGATGATAGAAATCTTAGTAGGTACGTTAATAAATTTGCACTCATTAGACAATATATAGAGTATTACGTACCTTGATTTATTTGTATTCATATGTTGATATGTTGCTTATGCAATAGAATAGGTTGTAGAGAAGCCACGCCTACTATCACCTACTTTTTGAGCAACTTTTTGAGTAATGATTATAGAGGAGTTAGAGGCAGCTGTTTATCTTCTTCTTCTTCTCTCTACTTCCTTTAACTGCAGACTGGAGAGTGAGAGAGGCGGCTGTTATAAGAGCATCCGCAATGGTCGGCTAGCGTGGATGGGGGCAAATGGGGCCGGGGGTTTAACATCCCTTTGAATCAGATGATGGGGATGATGGCCGGTGCGCCAGGGGGGCGCAGGGGGGTATGCCGGATGGTATGCCGTGGGGGATGCTCGGGACGGCCCGGGCGGAGGCATGCGGCGTCGGGCCGCCGGGTGGGGGGGTATGCCCCGATGCGCAGACGCAGATGATGCTTGCAGCGAGATGATGAGGATGTGGCGGGGCGGGATGCGGGGAGGATGCAGCACGGTATACATCCCGGGATGCAGGGGACAGGGGTCACCGGGAGGGGACACGGTATATCGACCCTCGCTTGATTTTTGACGGCTTCGTCTCACACGTTCGATCCCAAAGGAGACGTTAGCTTCACCGGCGATGACCTTCTGGGCTACCGCATGATAAGGGGATCGATCTCGGGGAAGATGATACTCCCGTTCCAGCGAGGCGGGCCGCGCGCCGAAGAAGAAGACGAGGGCAAGGCGGCCGGCGAGTCATCGCAGCCCTCGCGCCCTGGCCTAAGAAGTGGACGGAGGATGAGTACGCCAGTGGTGGCCAAGGGGTGGTTGGAGGTGTGCGACGATCCTAGCTGGTTGCGAACAACCGGGGGTCGTCAACATGTGGTCGAAGATCGTAGATGCCTATAGGAGGCACCGCCCGCACGGAAGGACTTCGAACGAGGAGGTCCGGAAGGGGAAGCGGGAGCGCACTGTGGCCGCGGTAGGCCGCTTTGCGAATTTGTACGCCAACGCCTCCGTCAGCTCAGAAGTGGGCAGAATGAGAACAACGCCCGGAGGATAGCCGCAAGTCGCCGGCCTCCTTGGAGGGGAAGTATAAGGAGTTCACCTTCTGAGAGTGCTTTTTGTTGTTGAAGGACTCCGAGAAGTTCCGGCAAGTGCGACGTCTGGGTGGCCAAAGAAGCAGCTGACCGAACTATAGCGGCGACATGTGGCAAGGAAGAAGCCGGCGATCCCACGACCTCCCCGATGCCGAGGAGTTTCCATCCCTCCTTCATTTACCGGTCGCCACCCGCCCGGTTGGACAGAAGCGGGCGTTAGCGGGCTGCGAGGGGCGGATCCCCCCTATCGCCCGCGAGGTCCAATCCTCCGCCCTCCCACCCGCCCCACTCGAGTACACTCTCCATTCGCGTAACCAAACGCGGCTCAGATGTACAAGGTCTTCCAAGAGTGGAAGAACGCCACCGACCCCACGGAGAAGATGTTTCTTCACGAGATGCTCGAGAGCATGCGTGTTGATTTGGAGATCGCGAGGGCACGGCTAGCGGGTTCCGACGTGGGCTCGAGATACCACGGGTGGCGGCAATGGCGGCGGCGGCGGCGAGGACGACGGCGACGGCAATGAGGAGTAGAGAGTGGCGGGGCTCGTGTGTTGAAGCCCTTTTTTTTAAAAAAAAAATCATGTACTTTTTTTTTTTAAAAATCTTTGTACTTCTTTTTTAATGGAATGGATTATTTTTCCCGTATATGTGTCGTAAATTTAATTCGTATTTTAATCGTAATTTTAATTCCGTAAATGTAGTATATTTTGAATTTTTTTATTGCGGCTGGCCTAAATCTGATGTGGGTCGTGGATTTTTTAGTGTTGCTGACGTGGCAGGGGAGAGTGGCTGGCCTATGACTGGCCTAAGCACCATTGCGGATGCTCTAAATCAGGGTTCAGCTTTATTGGGGAAACTTATTTAGTCTCATATAAATAACACAAGAATAATAATTTAATAAATGCATAAATTTAATGGGCCTTAACTTAAGCTATATTAATGGAAACTTCTAAAATTGAGTGGGCCGAATTTTGGACAAGCTATTTTTTTTAATATTTTAGTAAAAATACTATTAACTTATATATTTGTGCATATATATGATATATTCGATTTAGAATTTTTTTATTAGATTAATATTTATATTAGTTAGTAAATATCTGTATTGATAACTGATAGTCTAATTGAGTATTTTCAGTGTTCTTTTTATTATCATATTTTGTTTTCTAATACTTATTTCTGATTATTACGTGAAAGGTCTCTCGTGATGATGTTTTTATGGGGACTTACATGGTTTCTAAACAGCATGGTGAAGAAGGCATGCTCTATAAATACCCCTCTTCTAACACTCCCAGAATCAGTCACTTCATCTTCCTCTCAATTGAAATCAGAAAGCAATATCCACACACAAACAGTTCAGTTTCTCAACCCTTTCTTTCTTCTTCCCTAATCGATATTCATATTCTTCATGATCTTTATCTTCCTATACCATATTTATCTATTCTTTTCTGAATGTTCCCTCTCTTTTCTTAATCATTTCATTTCTCTTATATCATGTTTTGAAGATGAACAATCTGTGCACAATTAACGAAGTGTTCTTACCTTGAATTTGTTATTCCTTCCATTTGTTTTATGCTTGAAACCTTGAATGGCTCATGAAGTTGAGGTTTTATACTTTTTGTCCCTGCAGTCAAAATGTAGAATGAAAAATCATTAGTTTTTTTTTGTATTTCTACATTTATGTTATTCTTGACTCTTGATACCTTGCACTGCTCCTGCATTTAAAATTTGGAATGAAGATTTATTTGTTTTTCTATATTTCATGCATTTGAGCTTATATACAATGTACACTGACCTCTTATTCCAGTTTTCCATGCAATATGTGGTCCTTGCCTTGGCTTCCATTCTTCTTGAAATTTTTTAAGATGATTACTGCAAAAAAATGTTAGTGAATTCATTGAGTTACTTCCTTGACTGGAATAATAAAACTGTAATCATAAACAAGTTACAGCATTAATTATCTTCTATATCCATTAAATCCTTTATATGATTATATTCACTTATGTATTTTTGTTATCTCTTTTACTGCAGAAAGTTTCCACCGCAGAATGGCACCTATAATTACCTTGGTTAATAATCTTCTACCTAAAGTGCCTACCTCTGTCATCAAGGTCCGTTGTGTCCAGCTTTATGAGAACAATTCTGGAGATAAGAATGATAAGACCTTGGAAGCTATCTTCCATGATCGCGTGGCATGTTTTCTGACTTCTTCACATTCTGAAAATGAATATATAATTAAAAAAATATCACTTATAATGGAGACAAAAAAAATATAAGAAAAACTGACTATTCATTACTTTCAGGTTTTTTTAACATATATTGTCATTTCCAGGATTCAAGCATCATTTCCAGGATATTCATGCCAGAGTATTGTTGCTAAACTAAGTGAAGGAAGGATATTTTGCATTAGGAATTTTCTTGTGAGACCAAACAATCTCAAGAACAAGACTACCAATCACCAATTTAGGCTCACCATGGTTGCCAAAACTGAAATATCTGAAGTCACATATTCTAAATTCCTATATTCTAGGTTTGCATTTAAGAGTTTTGATCAGATAGCAAGGCTTGACAAAGCTGCTGAAGAAACATTTTTTGGTATTATGTTTGCATATATTTTGGTATTTTGTTACTTTAAATTTTTCCAGATATTAACTTTTCAGTTTTCCAGATGTAATAGGAGTGATTGTTGCACCTGGGAGTGTTCTATGTCAGCCTAAATGTAGACTTATTGAGATTGAAATTGCAGATGAGAAGTAAGTTTGAAAACAATGTTGAAGATATCTAATCAAGGTTTCTGATCTTATTAATCTTTTTTTCCCCTCTTATTGCAGTCATAACAGGATCTTTTGCACAATTTAGGATGCAAACGTTGATTCTTATCTTCAACAGTTGGAGAAAAGTAAAGGAACTTTGCCTATTATAATTGTTCAATTTTGCCGGCCAAATATGTTTAAAGGTAATATGTTTAACTAATAATTATTTTTCTGTTTGTTTTATAGATTTTTTTTGTGTTTCTATTAGTTTTTTAATTTGATTTAATTTCTGTTAGATTTTTTAATCATTATTTTATAACTTTATTTTTAGGTGAGATGCGTGTCTCTACACATTTTAATTCCACCCAAGTTTTTAGGGTTTAGGGTTATCAATGCTGATATAAGTGAGGTTAAGCAGTTTAGAAGCAGGTATTATAACAACTGTTATTGAATTTTTTAACTGTATTGTAATTATATTATGTCATTGATTTTAACATTCTTATATTAATTTATTGTTTTAGGATATCCGGGGATCCAACTTTCATGAGTATGGTGTCATTAGGTGAAGTTGGAAAGAAGATAAATAGTGAGTTTGATGACCTGCAACTGAAGAGTCGGGAGGATGTCTTATGTCTTGAGGTAGTGAATATTTTTTTTATATAAAATTTTGCCTTTTTTTTAATTGTTACTTTACTGATTAAAATTTCAACTTAGTTTATTTCTTATTCTTATTCACAGAGTGGTTCATATTGAGTTTTTGGAAGGGTTATTTCTGTGGAATGTCACTATGGTCAATGGTTTTATGAGTCCTACAAGATTTGTGTGAAGAAGCTTGAACAAGTTGCCCCTGGGAAGTATTTTTGTGTGCGTTGTAAGAAGACTTTTGGTTATGCCAAAATGAGGTATTTCATTTTATTATTGTTATAGTGGTTTGATTAGTTTGATTAATCAGAATTATAGCATTTTTTAAATTTTTTAAAATTGAATCTTTTGTAGGTACAGATTTGTTCTAAATATTGTAGATGACACTAGCAATGTTTCACTTCTGCTTTGGGATAGAGAGGCTATTCAGCTATTGGATTTGAAAGTTGATGATATTGTTGATGCAGATAAGGTATTAATAATAAGAAACAATGCTATAGTTTTTATAATTTGTATATATTTTATAATATGTTTTACTTTTGTTGCAGATTCATTTAACTGATTCCATTCTTAGGAGGATAGAGGACAAGCTTTGTGGACAGAATTTTCTGTTTAAAGTCCAGCTGAAGGATCATTTTGATTATCCAGTTATCCATCCATTTACTGTGAATAAAGTCTGTAAAACTCATGAAATTGTTGAAAAATATATCCCTGAAGGTTTTGTTTCCGAACCTATTAGTTCTCAGGTGAAGCTGTCAGATCTATTGTTTGGAGATGATCTTGCTGAGGTATTTATTTCAATTATTATTCTTCTTCTATGTGTTTTATTCTGTTATTAAATTTTTTACTTTACAGGTCTCTGAAAAAAGCTTTCGAACACCAGACTTGTCCAGTATAGAGAATGACAATAATTCTAAATGGATTGAGGAAGGCACTGTGAAGAGATGCTTGGATATGGAGTTTGATGCATGTGAAGATTACACTGATTTTGAGACTCTTAAAAGGCAGAAAGTGAATGGTGGAGAGTAGATCCTTATAAAGATATTTGGCTTGTGTTTTGAAGTTAAAACAGATGTTTAAGTTTTGTTTTTTGGGATCATCTTTTTGGCTTATTATTGAACTATTAATCTTATGACTTACTATTATTTAATGTTATGTTTTATTCTTCCTTGATATTCTATTTAAGTTTTTTTTTTACAGTTGTTCATTATTCCATTTTTATTTTATGTTTTAATTTTAATAGGAATGTTTAAATATTTTTAATCCATTTTCTCTTAAGTTTTCAAAGGTTTTGGCATAAGAGATAAACAAATTGATTACAAATTAACACATTGACCACTAACTGGCACCTGACCTCAAATTAACAAACTGGCCACAAAGTTGCAAATACTACAGAGAAATTATGTAAAGCATAACATGATGTTAACATAAAATGCCATAGTTTGAAAATCAGAATTTCAAAATCATAAGGTTTTTGTGCTGAATCTACTTATATGGATCCTCAATTCTCAATCATGATTCAATACTCTCACTTTACATGCAGGCTGAGTAGTAATCATTTACAAATTTTTGGATTTCTTTGGAAGGTAAGTAAACACTCCTTAATCATCTATAAATAAATCCTCATCTGTTGCAGTATTTTGTGTTTTACATTTTTGTGTGTTTACAATGAAAAAGTTGAAGAGTTCCACAACTATAACTTTATCAACTGAAGCTTCAGGTTAGTATTATACCTCTGTTTAGCTTGCTGAATTGAGTGCAGAATCTTTTTATCCTTCTTCTTCTTGCATATATCATTGTCTTTCAAATATCTTTCCTGGCATTAAACAAAAGTAAGTACTTTTTTTTGTTAAAAAGCTTGCAGTATTGTATAATCTCCTTTCACAGCATCTATAGAATGTATATTCATGTAGAAAAAGCATTTATATCATGTAAATTGTCATAAAACCTTTAATTTCTAATAGATAGCAAGTCTTATACAGATTCTGAAATTCTATAAAATGCTCTTCTATCCAATGGTGTTGCATCAAAATGAAATCTCAGAGTGATATAAAATTTTTATATATTTGGTCACAACTGTGGATCTCTACCTAATAGAGTCTGTCAACAACATTTCAACTTGTAATTGCTCAAAATACTGATGAACCGAACTTAGTGTGAGAAACTTATCTGAATAGGCATGTAATTATAGGGTTTTTCGAATTTTTTGTGGTCTTTTTTTCCAATATTTTCGATCAATTTGTTGAATCATAGAAAGTCTTCTACTACTTCTCCGAATCTGAAAAAAAACCAAAATGAAAAGAGTCGGAATAGATCTATTGTTCGACATTGGAAAATATTAAATGGATTTTCTCACGAATATACCTTTAACCGAAACTGATTTCGATGTAATTGCTGAAATATCAATGGATTTTTGCTGTATTGAAACGGATTTTACACCACTCTTCGTCTTCTTCGTTAAACCGATGACCTCGATAAGCATTCGGCGAATAGAATTTAGTCGGGCATCTAAATCGTCGAATTTGTAGGTTTTGAGATTGTTTTGGTAGTCCTTTAGGTTCAAATCTTTGGATTAGCAGTGGTAAGAAGTTGGCAAGGAGTTGTAAGGTGTGCTGGTGTCGTCCCCGGCGACGATTCGGTGGTAGACGACGGATTTTCCGGCGAATTGTAATGGAGAAAGTTTAGGGTTTGCGCCGACAAGGAGGGAGGAGAGAGAGGAGTGAATGACTTATATATGGTGTATAAATTATGGTTTTGTTTCCTAAGCGTGTTAATTATATTTGATATAGTCTAATTAAGTTAATTAGTTCCAACTAATGATAATATTGTTATTGGACTTTTGATTTTCTGGGCCTGCATTATTTAGATGCATGGGCCAATTTAAAAAATCGAATTGGGCTTATTCCATTCTTTTTTTGCGTATGTGTTTTAATGTGTTGGCCATTTAATTGTGTAATTAGAGCTTTATAATGAATGTATAATAATTGTTTTTAATATTTATATGTAAATATGAGAATTTTATTTTTATTATATATTGTTGTTTCTATTTATTTAATAAATTTTATATCTATCAAAAAATCTGTTTTATTTGTTTTATTCATAATTATGTAATTAGATATAACATGTACCATGAGATTAAACTATTTACATTTTTTCCCTTCTTTAATTATTTTATTAATTAATATGTATTCTACGAAATTTAATATTATATATTAAATTTTTTTACAATAGGATTGGGTTTTGGGGTTGAATTAATTGGGTTTTGGCTTATAAATGATGTTGATCGTGATGAACTTGATACGTCTAATATGGAAGGGAGCACTGTTGCATCGTCATGTTTGTTTCAATCTAGAGGTATTTTTCTATCTATATTCAGATTGAATTATATCAATTTTATAATTTTTTTATTTAGATTGAGTTCGAAGGAGCACGTTTTCCTTTTATAATTCTTGATAATGTTATTAAATATTTATACTTAATGTAATTAAAACATTTTTCTAATCATAAACGCCATTGTTATTCTCTTTTTTTTCTTTATTATTCAACGTCATTTTTTGAAAATCGTTTGACCCGTGCATAGCACGGGTGTTAACACTAGTGAAGTAAACAAGAGGGATGCTAATAGACAATACATACATAAAGTATGTAAGATAATATTTTTTTACTATTACAAATATGAAATGAGAAAAAAAAAAATTAGTACTACATGATTTACTTCCCACACTTACTATCCAACAATTATTTCACCTTCAGTCAATACTTTTCGAATATTACGTTACGGCAACTTTTTGCATCTTTTATACTAACATTTTGGGTATTTCTTTTTTACTTATGGAGGAAAACTTACATTCCATGATTGTACTGGACATTTTTTAAAATCCGACTTTAGGAGAGACACATTAAGGTTATGCGTCTCCTTTTAATGAAACGCACGAGCGTCATGCGTTTTAGGGTAAGACGCATAGAGCTCATGCGTCTTTTAATTATTATTTTTATTTTATTAGAAGACGCACGACTGTCATGCGTCTTATTGTAAGACGCATAAGCGTCATGCGTCTCTTCTTCGAACTTAAAATAGAAGCGAGGCAGAAGCTCAGTTCAGCTTGAGAGAAAGAAAGAAAAGGGGCAGGCGATTTGTTGGGCGATTTCCGGCGATTCTCGCCGATTTCCGGCCATTTCCTCTTATCTTTCAGTAAGTTTTGTTCAATCTTTCAACATTTCTTACTTATTCGTTGTTTATTGCATAACATTAGGGTTCCTAATGCCAAACTTGTCAAATTTACTAAATTAGGGTTTATAGAAAAAAAATTGTCTCTAATTGTTGTTATTTTGTACATTTATTTATGCAGAAATGATGCCAGTGTTTGTGAGTTTGTATTGGAATGGTAGAATAGTTCAACTTCCTCAATTAGGTATTGGTTATGATCCACCTCGTGCGAGAGGCTCCATCGTATTGAATTTGTGTGTTTCATTCTCTGAATTAGTTGCAAAGATATGTGCTAAGATAAGAATAGATATGAATCAACATTCCATTGAAATATTATGGAGGCATTGTCTCTTTGGTACCGGTATGAGTTACATATGTACTGGGGTTGACAGTGATGAAAGTGTGATGTTTATGTTCAATGAGGCTCAAAATTCTACTCATCATATTGAATTATTTTTTGAGTATTCGCCTTTAAGAAATTTAGAAATCCCACCAATTGTTGATTACGGTGTTGGATCATCTACGAGGGTTTTAAGTTCAACTGTGAGCATTCTTCTATTTCCTCTTTCCCACAAAAATAATTTACTATTTTCGTTTATTATAATCCATCTCATTCAAAAATATGGGGTTGAGTTGTCTAATATCGTTTCTCCCCCATTAGAGCATCTCCAATAGCAATAGGCTAGCCATAGGCCAGCCATAGACTAGCCACAAACTCCTCCTGCCACATCGTTTGCACTAAAATTCATCTTGCCACATCATCAGGACAAGCAACTAGACAAGCAATAGGTCAGCCATAGGCTAGCCACAATAAACAAAATTATCACAAAATATGGAATTAAATTTACGACACATATACAGAACAATGCAATAATTTCATTTAAACTAAAAAAAGTGCATCCGAAAAAAAATTACACAATTAAAAAAAGTACATAAAACAAAAAAAAACTATCGCCGTGCAGTCCTACGCGTCCACAACTCTTCATTTAAATCCTTTAGGAGTTGAATATGAGCATCCACTTGGCGCATGTCGGCATGTGCTTGGAGGCGGCCGGTTTCATCGTGAGGTACCCCCCGTCGTACGTTGGAGGCGGCCACACCGTCGCTTGGACCGGCTTCATTATCGTCGTTGGCCCAACTAGTCAGTTGTATGCCTTCATCTTCGACAATCATGTTGTGCAGGATAATACATGCGTACATTATATCAGCAATGCAGTCGACATGCCACAAACGCGTTGGACCCTTAATTGCCGCCCATCGAGCCTGGATCACACCAAATGCGCGCTCCACGTCCTTGCGCGCCGACTCCTGCCATTCTGCAAAGTAGACATTCATGTCCTCATTTGCGCATCTAATCGTCTTCAAAAAGACGGGCCACCTAGGGTATATCACATCCGCCAAGTAGTAGCCCATATCATGCCGGTTGCCGTTGGCGACAAAACTGATGGTCGGACCGACGCCGTGGCACTGCTCGTTGAAAAGGGGCGACGAGTTGAGGACGTTGAGTTCGTTGTTCGACCCGGCTACCCCAAAATACGCATGCCAAATCCACAACCGGTAATCAGCTACGGCCTCGAGGATCATCGTGGGATTCTTTCCCTTGTAGCCGGTGGTGTAGAACCCCTTCCAGGCAGCGACAGTTCTTTCACTCCCAATGCATACAATCTATGCTGCCTAACATCCCCGGGAACTCATGCTTCTCCCCATGCATCTGCATCAGATCTTGACAGTCTTCGGAGGGTAGGGCTTCAAAGATACCGATCACGGAATATTTCAATCACGCCCTGACAGAAATACTTCAGACAATCTAGGGTAGTCGTCTCACCGATGTGGAGGTACTCGTCCCACATGTCTGCCGCGCCTCCGTAGGCCAACCGCCTGATTGCCGCGAGTGCACTTTTGAATAGCCGAGTGGCCAGGTCTGCCAGCCGCATCCCGCCTGAAGCGGAAACACAGATATCGACGCTCCAAAGCGTCAACGATACGCATAAACAGCTTCCTACGCATCCTAAAATGCCTCCTGAACAGGTTTTTCCCAAACCGCGGCTGCTCTGCGAAGTAGTCGTCATATAGCCGCTGATGTGCAGCTACGTGATCCCAATCAATCACTGCTCGGCGGTGGACAACGGGTCGAGGTCGAGGTACCCACGGCTGCAAGGCCCTTTCTAACAGTCGCTCTGCCTCGCGGGTCGTATAGGCCTCTAACTCTTCCAACACTTGCCATTCGAACTCCTCCTTAGCATCCCCACCACTACCACCCGCGTTATTCATTTCGCGTTATTGCTCTTGTACAGAAATTTAGAGAGAGAAAACTCGTTAAAACAAGCGGTACAAATGAAAATGACGTTCAAATCGCATATATATAGTGTTTCGGAAATATAAAAAAAAACACCGCTGGTCGATCGCCAGCCTATAATGGCGGCGAGCCAATCGGCCAGCGCTCGCCTATTTTCTCGCCGAATTGGCGCTAGCTGGCCACAATGGTACGGCAAGCGCACCGGCTAGCGCCGGGAAACGGCTAGCCGGCCCGCTTGCCGCTATTGGAGATGCTCTTAGTTGATACCTCAAGGAGGCTTTATCCGAAATTCAAGAACAAAAATGGATTCAAGAAGGTTTAAATATTACTGGATCACTTCCCTTAATTTTTATATTTGGTAAAAGAAATTTCTATAGTCTCAATTTTTGCTGATAATACTTTAATTATATATTTTTTCTATTTCTTCTACTTTATTAATTTTATATTAAAATTTCTGTTTTTATAGGACAAGATCGAAATGTTTAATAGCTCGATGAACTATCACTATCTACGTAGGACATTGAAGACTAATATTATATGCAATTGTTACTTGTTAAGTGGCTTGCCGCCTTTAAAAATTATATTGCAACTATTATAATCAATAGTATAATAAAACTATTTAAGATTGGTTGTTTGGGGGCGTGCGGCCAATACTTTTATATACTCCAATATTGCATTAATTATAACTGTTGAGATTATGAAAAGGTAAGAATATAGTATGTTATATTAAGGGGTCATTTATTGAACATAGTTCATATCAAGCACGAAATTTATTTATTTTGATTTTTGAAATGTCTCTTGGGGGATGAAGACGAGTATGAGAAACTTGAATAACTAATTAATTATTAGCTACATTATAAAAGAAATAAAAGTATCTTAGTTGAGCTAATTAACAATTTTGGCCCTCAACTTTGAACTAAAAGAGTCAACTAAAGAGTGACATGAAACGCGTGGATATGCAGCAATTAATATCACCATTCACCGCCCAAACTCTTGGCTTTCGTTTTCCGTATAATATTCATTAAAGTTAATTATAATTTGTGATCATCACGATATAAAAATGGCTAATTTTTAATAATATATATCGCAATTGGTATAGCAAAAAAAGTAAATTTAAGTTCTGAAAGATAAGTTGGACAATTTTATAAAAAAAACTAAACAAGATTGATATAAATTATTAGAAGATTGAAAATTTTGTTCCTATGAAAGTTAGAGCAAGATCAGGCACAACGCCGGTTAGTAAAATCATCCAAAATTATCCTTTAATTCATAGTGTATTACTCTCTCCATCTCGGCGTCCCTCATTAATTGTTTACTTTTGTCATTTTCGTTCATCCTCCATTAATTGTCTACTTAATTTTTACCATAAATAGTAAATAGATTTCACATTTCACTAATTCATGTCACCCATATTTTATTATAGAACTAATATACAAAACTGGATCTCTATATCATAACTTTTTCAATCCATTTTCTATTATAAAATCTGTGCCGGAACCAAAGTGTACAATCATTATGGGACGGAGGGATTACAATATATTAGTATTCATTATTTTTTTATTTACAGTATAAATCAAACTATAGACTTAATCTATTGTAGTATTTATTAACACGAATAATAGTACATGACAATATCACATGATTTAAAGAATAAATATATGCCTTAGAATCACCACGTTCATCGTAAATTCATTGAGAATAATTCTGTTCGATCAATTTTGTCAAAGGTTGAGAATATTCTGTAGTGTGGATTGTGGAAAAATGATGGGAATTGCATTCCACAAAGACGTTAAGTATAATATTTTCTAATGTGACAATAGGGATAAATTCCGTTTTCTGATCGATGATACAAAGAGTTCAGAAACAAGTGTAAAATAAGATTGTTCACTTTCTATTGATTTTGTACCCAAAAATATTTGTATCTTGAAGTTATCGTTGTATACTATAACAATATTGCATTGTAACTATCATCGGCATAATTGATGTTTGATTCACCTTTGCATTTTTTTTTCCTTTTTCTTATTTCCATTACATCATAACTTACTATTACAATTAAAATTATCAAATTTATAAATTTATTAAAATAAGCATCATTTAATAATTTATTTAAACCAATGTTGATGCTGGTAGCACTAATCTTTTCCACAATATAAATAGATATATAGGAATATGATCAAATACAAACTCTAAATATTGTACGAACTCTAAATATTGTACAAACTCTAAACTATGATCTAGATCGTTAAAAAATATCAACAAATAATAAAATAACAGCAACAAAAAATATTAACGTGATGTCAACGGTTGATGTTGTGTTGAAATTGTGTTACATTTTTTGTTGCTGTTATTTTTCTCATTTTGACATTTTATTTTAATTCCATGAACATTACATCTTAAATCACAATTTACGAGTAAAATGATCAAAATTATAAATTTATTAAAATCAAGCCTCATTAAATAATTTATTTAGGCCAATGTTAACGCTGGTGGCTAGCCACTAATCTTTCCACATCATGTACTTCTAGTGAAATTTTTATTCATAAATGTTGTTAAAATAAGAAATAATTTCTAACAAAAATATTCATCCATACAGCATTACTAATGACAAAGAGTTAGCATTAAATAAAAATCACACGATCGACCTGCAAGATAATAAATTCCTCCATCTGTTTTAGATTCTTCTAGTTGCTAGTCTTCTTCCTTGATTAGTGTTTGACTCATTAGTCAATTACCCTATCACGTGAAAAAAAAATACTACTTCCTCCGTCCCTAGAAATTTATCACATATTTTCTTTTTTATCCATATCTAAAAATTTACTCCCTCCATCCCATAAAAGTTGAGACAAAACTTTTAGACACGGAGGTTAAGAATTTATATTAAATAAATAGGAGAAATGAAAAAAGTAGGAAAGATAAGAGAGAGTAAAGTAAATGATGAAATAAAAAAAGAGTGATTAGATATTTTGTCTTTTGTTAAAAAAGAAAATGACTCAACTTTGTTGGGACGGACTAAAAAGGAATGCGACTCAACTTTTTTGGGACGGATGAGAGTATAACTTTTCATCTTTACCATTTTTGGTAGTAGATCCTACATTCCACTAACTCATTCACACTCACATTTTATTATAAAACTAATATATAAAAGTAAGACTCACGTGCCACCGACTTTTTCAACCTACTTTCTATTACATTTCTTAAAACTCGTACCAGGTCAAATGATGACGAATTATTAGGGACGGAGGGAGTAAAACATTAGATCTACCACAAGTTTTACCTTAAAATATTAACGAACATCTGCAAATTCACCACGTACTCAATTGTAAAATGTTTCTCTTTTAAATTTCAATTAATAAATTATCAGGAGTTCCAAATGAAAGAATAATTTGGTTCTCGTCTTCAAACATTTATTTGGATCCCATAAAACGCAATGACCATTTCAATAACAATGAATGCATTTATTCGACCAAGTCTTCAATTGCAATACCACAAAACTTCCATACGCAAAAAGCTAAGAGAGAGAAATTTACACTTGGATTTGTGAGCTTCCCTCCCTCGGTAGAAACGTGTCAACTCTTAATTCTTCCAAAACTCAAACCGACAGAAGACTTCTAATAGAAATAAAGAGCCAAACTCAACGGTCTTAAATTATTGAGAAAAATAGAATAATTTCCCACAAAATTAAATGCAAATATCAAGCATGATGCAAGACGTAATATTCCTAATTCCCTTCCCATTTAAAAAAATTACTCCTCTATGAATAAATATCTTACAAAATTCTTTACCTCTATTAGTTGACACTCGTCCCACTCCACTTTTGTAAAATTCCCCAATATATTCATTCCAATTTCCAATTGAGAGAGACTTCAAACTTCCTCTTTACTTCGAAATGAAAAACAATAATTTCTTCGTTGATTGCGCTCCGTTGATTGCTGCTGTTTGAGGTATTGCGGAGAAACTATGTATAGTTTGGGTAGTATTTTCTTGGCTTCTCTTTCTAGTGTGATGCTCAAGATTCTTGGCCTCATTCACAGACACGTTTACATGTAAATATTCATCTCAATCTAGATAAAAAATCCAATCTTTTTTAACTATCATCTATTTAGGGGTGATTTCTATGCATTTTGCAGGTCAAAATCGAGTCTTGCTGAAGAAGAGAAGGGTTCCATGGATGAGAGCTCTGTTTCATTTGGGAGCTGTTTGGTTGCTAAAGATAGTAAATGCCAAATTTTGTCGGCTAATAATGTGAGTGGATTCTTGGAAGAGCCCAAGGCAGTGGGATTTGTGGTCCAAGAATTGTTTGTCGGATCAGATAAGTTTATTGTGGGGAGTGATCTGATCATTGCCTCTGAAATCATGGGATTAGAAGAAAAGATGGAGGAATTTGATCAAGGATCAGAAAAAACAGGGGAATATGATCAAGAATCAGAGAAAACAGAGGATTTTGAACAAGAATCAAACTTCTCCTCGCCCTTTTATTTCAAATTGTTGAATCCTTCTTTCTCGGTTAATCAAGAGAGTTCATCAGAAATGGAAAAGATTATTTCTTTGGAAGGTGTTTGTGGCGAAAATGCGAAAGAAGAGGAGGAGGATTTTCGAGCTGAAGGGAAGATGGTGGATGAAGAATTTTGTTATGAAATCGAATTGATTCCCAGCAGCCATTCTTCAAGCCTTGATCAAGAATCTGATGCTCATCAGAAAATGGAAAAAAATGATTCCTTGAACTGGATGGGTAGTTTTCTTGATGAGGCTGATGAATCAAAATCATCTCTATTAGATGATGATCATGAAAATAAGGCCACTTTTGATGATGATGAGTTCATAGAGATGGAGCCTCAATCTGTGAAGCTGAGTGATGATTTGGATTTGGATTTGGAGAGAGAGAGTGATTCATCTCCATCTCCATCTCCATCTCCATCTCCATCTCCATCTCCATCATGTCTTGATGCAAATAATAGTTCACAACAGAAGTGTTGGGATTCAGATGATGAAGATGAAGATGATGGAGTAGATGTTTTGTCCCAACACCAGAATTTGGTGCAGCAGATGAAGATGGAGCTCAAGAGCTGCAGAATCAGAGGCCTTCCAACGATATCTGAGGACTCCGAAACTCCTAAGATGATTGAAGATTTGAGGCCTCTTGAAATCGATCACAAGATTGGGTACAAGGATGTGATGGTTGGAATCCAGAGATTCTACAAGAGCTATACAGAAAAAATGAGAAAACTGGACATCTTGAATTACCAGACATCACAAGCTATTAGTAAGTTATTATTAATTTTAATTTTTTATACGTTCAAGGATTGATTTTTGGTTGCAAAACATGATCAAAATATGTAGGATCTGATATTACTTGATGTGATTAATGTTTCATGTTAGATACCTTTTTATATTGCTGTCTGAAAGGATTTGCATTATTGGGCTTTATTGAATAGTATATCCTTCCTCTAAAAGCTACCCCCAATTGTCTATAGGCCTAAAAAAGATCACATTTTGAATATGGGAATGGCTTCTTTTAATCAAATTCTTTTTGGGAAGTATGGTTTGCTTTTCAGTTAGTGCATTATTGACCTAAAAGGTTGATCTTTATTAAATAAAATTCCTTTTGGAAAGTATGGTTACTATTCACGAGTGCATTCTTGACCTAAAAACCTGATCTTTATTCCATATTTTAATCTCGATGACTAATGAGGTAAAAGATGTGTTGAAATGATGCAGGTTTCTTGCAGCTGAAGGAAACTGAGGCATTCACAGCAGGCAAGAAAAAGGCCAACTCTGTTTTGCCAAGATTCTTGGCTGGGAAGGTGAGGAGGGTCTATGCTGATCCAATGCACAAAACTATAAGCGAGTTGCACCGCGATTTGGAGGTGGTGTATGTCGGCCAGATGTGCCTGTCGTGGGAGATTCTGTGGTGGCTCGATGCAAGAGTCCGTGAGCTGCTCGAGCATGATGGTGAAGGGAGGCATTCCTACAACCGCACTGCTGAGGAGATCCAGCAGTTTCAAGTCCTCGTGCAGCGGTTCATGGAGGACGAGCAGTTTGAGGGGCATAGGATCGACAACTATGTCAGGAGTCGGTGCATGATCCGGAGCCTCCTCCAAGTCCCAACCATCAAGGGTAAGATGAGTCAAATATTTTTGGCGATTTAACGTTCGTTACTTATTGGATGTGTGATATATATCATAGATGATTGTGCAAAGACGAAGGAGAGAGAGGAGAGGGACGACGCGATCACACTAGAAACATTGGTGGGGACCATAAGTGAGACAATGGTGATCTTTCAAGAATTCGTTTTTGGTGACAAGAAGGTGACAAATTGTGGTGGCCTAATTGCCAAGGTTGATGATGCCCTACAACATGGGCTTCTATTGGAAGTTATCTCGAGCCTCGACGAGGTTTGTTATTTTTCGTATATAAAGTCTTTGTTGGAAGTGGTTTGTTTGATTAATTTAGGTGGTGTTCGATTTCGCAGAAGGGGAGGAGGATGAAGGAGCAAATGAGGGGTGAAAAGTGCATCGTGAGGAAGTTGAGGAAGCATCAAGAGAGAGGGTTGGATAGAGAGATAATGGCAATTGAGGTGGATTTGAGATTGGTTTCGAGGGTTTTGAATATGTCAAGATTGAGAGAAGATCACTTGCTTTGGTGTAAGAAGAAATTGAACAACATCAATTTTGTGGGGAAGAAGCTTCGGAGGGATGCATGTTTTTCGCTTTTCCCTTGTTAGAATTTTCTTCTCTTTTATTTATGGTAGCTTCCGACTTGTATATCAAGGCCAGGAGAAGTACTTAGGTGTAATTTAGTAGTGTATAATCGTATACACAAATATATTAGTACATAATACTACTCCGTAGTATTTAAATTAGTATGATATGCGAGGTTGAATTTAATATCATCGTAATTGATTCGATATATATAAATATGGATAACCACAACGAACTACTTCCATTGTTTAAGCTATGCATATATATTTCAAGTGTCTTTAACATTAATTGAAAATTTATATATTTGGGGCGAAGGTATTATACTTTCTCCGTCCCAAAATAATATGCACTTTGAGTTCGGAATGAGTTTTAATATAAAATTAGTAAAATAAGAGAAAGGTAAAGAGAAAAAGTAATTAAACTATTGTTAGTGGAGATTGAGTCTTACCTCATTAGAGATAAAAGAATTTTCAAAATTAGAAATTGCATATTTTTATAGGATGGACTAAAAACATCGGCGGATCCAGGTGGGATCGGGTGGGGTCGGCTGACCCCACCATCGGCCTCGGAGTTCCACTGGAAAGCTTCTTTCATCAGCCTCCGACACCACAATGTTCGCATTCCGCCCCAATGCAGTGAGATTATGAGGAGACTAGTATAGAGAGAAGAAGTGAGGCATTGGGAGGCGGTGGTCGAGAATGAAGAGATGGAGAGGTTTGAGAAAGTGAAACGGAACTGGGTTTTGCGCAGTGGTTGAGGAGAGAAGTTGAAGATGGTGAATACAAAAAAGTCTTTCTGGTCATTATTGATTTCTATTCCTTGTATTATTATTTACCTAGCAAGCTATAATTGGATACTAACATATAGACTTACGTGTATTTGATTAAAATTAATACTCCTACTACTAGATTAAATATCTTGAATTTTGTATATTTGATTGTAAAATAGGCTTTCGACTTTTTATTTCTTTATTTGTATTAGTTCTTAAGAAAATATGTCTCATCTTATAATTTCATTTAAGGTTAAATTTATTTTTTATATATCAATAAATCATTTTATTTAACATACTTCAGTAAATATAAAATAAATACTTCTTAATTTCTTCTAATTTTGATTTTATAATTAAAATTTTCAATATTAATATACATATTCAAATTATTTTTACATTTGTAAAACTTAGGATGTTAAAAAAAAAAATTGGGATATTGGTATCTAAGTACTATGAAATTTCCCAAAAAATTGTTTTTTCTACAAATATTAAATTTGGCATATAATATCACAAATTTAAATAGTTGTTGAATTTTTTCCACCAACGACAAAATCCGGCTACATTTAATTTGTTATTACATCACATAAGATATGGTTACCACTTAAAAATGATAGTGGTGTGTGATTACAAAATCTCTAGAAGCCAGATTGGTTATCCATCTCATTTTAATGTAGTAGAGATTAGATTTTGTCGACGGTGAGAAAAATTCAACAACTATTTAAATTTGTGATATTATAATATGTCAAGTTCAAAGTTCGTGGGAAAAATAAAGTTTTGAAAAGTTTTGTAATATTAGGCGCCAATATCCCAAAAAAATTACATGTTTGCTGATAAGTCGTATTCTAAGCCTTGGTTACTGGTCAGTATGTCGTGATTTGCATGTATTATCCGCAAAATAGTTACTTGAGTGTGCAGGAGAAAGGGCACCAAGTCAGCAGGAGATGGTTCGAACATCGCAGGTGAAAAGAGCGCAAGAAGGGTGCAATACTGACCAGGATGCAAGCCAGAGAAAAGGCTCGAGATGGAGAAGAAGGATAGCTGGGATGATCAATAACAAGGGCAGAAAAGTCAATTCGCAAAGGAAGTCTACCCTAAAAACAAGGGCAAGCCTCCCTATAAAAGAAGCCACTTGGAGAGAGAGAAGAGTTCGCAATTCGAAAGTCCAACCACTACACTTAGTTAGAATTCTCTCTAGAAGATCAGTTCCTTCAGCATTGTCCGGTTCTTCTCGTTCCTCGCCACAGCCATGATCACCTGAAGTTCCAGTCGTCCACCGGAGAGTCATCATTCCACCGTTCCAGCCAGTTTGTCGTCGTAGTATAGCAGTTTCATCGCCCGGAGTGGCATAAACAATCTTTAAAACTTTGATTTATTTGAAGTAGTCACAAATTACCGAGGTTCAAAACTTTGCATATGATTTTCATCTTTCATATTTCAGATTCAAAACTTTACGTAGTGAGAAATTAAAAGAAGTTGAATGAGTTTTCCAACTCCCAGACAACCACCAAATCAGTTCGTATCACCGTTGTACTCCGGCGGCGGCGACGACGCCACATACTGGCCGCCATTTTGGGCCGACTCCGACCAGCAACAAATGCAGCAACATCCCGACAATGGTGGTTAAATGTTCACTTAGTGTATCACATCTTATGCTTTGTTCTACGGATGATCTTTTACATACATATTTATTATTGATTTTGTTTCTTATTTTATTGTAGTTTTATGTGATGCGGACGGCTTTAAAGATGACAAACGAGTTATTTTACCTATGAGTTCTGTTGAAGAGTGACGATTTGTGAATAATTGAAGGTTTTAGTTTAAATGATGAGATTGATTTAGTTTTTAAAGTTAATGCAGTGTATAAAGCAGTTTTAAAAATGATGAATAATTATCTATTGTGTTTAATTCTTTATTGTGCTAGAATTTTATCTTCTTATTCCATGATTTAATGTTTAAACGTTATATTATGTGATTTGTTTCAAATTTATTATGCTTCAATGTTGATTTGTATAGATTTATAACTCATATTGTTCATTGTTAATATTAATTCTAATTTTGTTAAATTAATTTAAAAGTGAAAATCAATGTATTAAAAATATACTACCTCCGTCCCCCAAATTTTGACACAGTTTACCATTTCGGTCCGTCCCTGAAAGTTTGACACACTTCACTTTTTACCATTTTTGGTAGTGGACCTCATATTCCACTAACTCATTCCTACTCTTATTTATTATAAAACTAATACTTTAAAAGTAGGACCACATCCCACCAACTTTTTTAACACACTTTTCATTACATTTCTTAAAACCCGTGTCGGGTCAAACCGTGTCAAAATTTGGGGGACGGAGGTAGTATTAATCTGTGCGCAGCACATGCGTGATACTAGTTAAGTTAATACAGAGTTGTTAGACGATTCCGATTTTTGACAGTTTTAATTCAGATTTTGGAGGTTTCTTGAGTTTTTTGAATTGATTTTTTAGATTTTGAATTATGTAATTATAATGTATAAAATAAATTTAACCTTGACAACACTTAAATTAAATTGAAAACAAGTAGATAAGAAAGAAAAATTGCAATTTTATTAAATTGGAGTTGTACAATATGCATATTGATTTACAAGTGCCAACAACATACAAAGTTTAAAAACACGAAATAAGAAATATATTGAAAAGGATTTGACTTCAACTTTTGAACTTTTAAAGTTAGATATTTTAGATTTGTCTATGTATCCATAGTTTATACTCATGTGAGAATATAAACTATTTCATTTTCCGTTCATCTTTGACAAGTATGAACTTTTTAATTTTGAAAAAGTCAAACAATATATTACTCCTACACATCATTTTATTTACTCCTTATATCATTACTATTTACAACTAATAACACTACAATAATGTGGACTTCATTCTCCACTAACATTATTTCCACTAACTTCTCTTTCTCTCTCTCTTACTTTTTCCTTTATTTATTAAAACCTGTACCAAACTCATTGTTCATACTCTTTGGGGATGGAGGGAGTACTACCTTCATTTTAGAAAAATATGGGCATATGATATGACACGTAAATTAACATAAAATTGGTAAAGTAAGAGAGAAGAAAAATGGTAGTTAAAGCAGTCTTAATAGATAGTGGGACCCCGTTATTCATAAATGGAAATGCGCATAATTTTATGGGATGGATGAAATGAAAAGTGCACATATTTTTATGAGACGGATGGAGTATGAGGAATCAATGCCTACATAGTTCTCTTACATGGCTTACATATTCGGCTCGGTTGTACTCGTAGCTCATCGTCATATTTTGTTGGGTCCTACCTCACCATCGGTAACTCTTCGCTATCACTCTTCATGAGTATTCCAATCTGACTCTTGTTTTCGCATGTTTGCCCAATCATCGAGTAACATAGTTGCTCCATGTTTTTGGCAGATAGTCTACTCCTTTTTGTCGTCTAAGACATAACCGTCGATTGCTAAAAGCTTGCTCAACAACAAAAATATCATTGGCATTGCTGCGAGTATTGAAAACTCTTTCTCATGTGTTGACCTCCATTGAAGGACGTCGATTGTTGGCTAGAGGACATGCATCACGAAAAATAAAGCTCGATTGCAAGTACATATCTAATCCTCTAGTAGCTTTAGTCCTACTAGTACTACCATGTAGATCTTGTGATTGTGATGCTACATCTAGATCAGTCATATTTTTACAATATATGGCGAATCCAAAATCACACATGGGAGCACTAGAAGAGCGTACTTGTGAGAATTGTTATATCGAGTTTCATATTTTGTGAAGAGAGTCTGGAAAAACCTAAATCTCGAAGTGGAAGTATATGCAAATCACCAAACTTTTATAATATTTGGTATGTCTCGAGCAAACATATTGTTATAAACGATGGTTGCACACTTGCATATTACTGTTGATATATACTACTGTTGATATATACTATTCCATCTGTTCATGAATAGGAGTCTCGTTTTTTCATTTTAGTTCGTCCGTGAATAAGAGTCCTTGTTTATTTTACTATAAATGGTAATAGAGCCTCACATTCCACTAAAGTCTAAACTCATTCCACTCTCATTTCATTTAAAACTAGTACAAGTGAGACTCATATTCCAATAATTTTTTTCACTCACCTTTCTTAACATTTCTTAAAATTCGTGCCAGCAAAAAATGAGACTCCTAATGGCGGACGTGAGGAGTACGATATATCAAAATTACATATGTATTGGATTTTTGGTATAATGCAGTATCGTACCGAAATTATTTAGTAAAGTATTATACCATACCGAAAATTTAATATTTTTTGATACAATACATATGATATATTGATATTTCAGCATTTTTCTTCACCCATAACTATACCCGCCAACCATTCAATTACTATAAACTGAATTTTATCGCAAATCAAGGATAATCAATTCTAAGAACCAATTATTAACTAATAAATCTAAAACCAAATGCTGAAAATAAATAAATTATTTTCCATATGGACCCCTTTGTGAAAAAAGAAGTGAAAATAAAGCGGGCCTAAGAAAAAGGGCGTAGAAATTGGGAATTAAATAGTGAGCATTGGGCTTTATAAACGGAATGAACGAAAGCCCGTTTCACAACAAAGAATCTGAGCCGTGGATTTCAAAGGAAAATCTGAACCCTAGAAAATAGGGCTGCAGCTTATATACTCATCTCTCTTCATTTTCTCATCCTCCTCCGCCACAGCCACTCTCTGCAACTCATTCACACACAAAAATGGTGCAGCGGCTCACCTACAGGAAGCGCCACAGCTATGCCACCAAGTCCAACCAGCATCGGGTTGTCAAAACTCCCGGTTTGCACAAACTTCTCGCTCTATTTTTTTTTTCGATTTGCTGTTCTGATTGATTCGAGGAATACGTTGATAGTCTTTTTAAGTTTTGTGTTTCAACCGATTTATTTGGATTCATGAATTGATTGAGTATGATTTGTGTGTGAAATTTAGGGGGAAAGCTAGTTTACCAGACAACGAAGAAGAGGGCAAGCGGCCCTAAGTGTCCCGTTACTGGAAAGAGAATCCAAGGGGTAAGCATAGCTTGATTTTTTATTTGATTTATTGTTTATTTGTTAATGTAGTCTGTGAGATTCGATTATAGTTGATTGTAAAAGTGTAGCTTTTGATTTACTAGAATTAATCTAATTAACTTCAACTCAAGCAAGACAGTGTAATCTCTCAACTTCAACATTGCATACTCAATGACTTCACCACAAGCAAAATTCGTACTGCATGCTATTGCTTGCCAATGTTGCCATGGTGGTCTATGTTTTGACAGGGAACGGTAACATCTATTTTTGAGTGTTTGCCCTAGTTTATTAGTGGAGAATAACATCTATCTTGAGTGTTTTTGACCTTTATCCAATTGCGTAAATTTTATATTGAGTTGTTTTTTATGAATGGCTTGATGATCACTTACTTCCACCTGTAAATGAATCCCATTTCATTGATGTTTAGTGAAATGATCTCTTACAAATTAACTCCTACAGGGGAATATGGTAGTATCGTTGCAATAATATTATGTTGCTAATATTGATCTTGTTGTTAGTTTGTTGTACTGCTGATTATATGCTGAGTAAAGCATGTTGACAAGGGAAAATTTTTGTAAGAAAGGATTTTAGAAAAATAAATAGAATCTTGGTTGCATACCTTTTAACTAGGGGGCTTAAAGTTATATAAGTATGCACTTAGCTGGTTTATTGCCCATAAAATAAAGTACTGTAATGTTTAGTTAAAGCATCATTTTGTGGAAAACAATAGAGTTGATCTATTAGCATAGAGCTGGTTGGAAAATTGTAATTTTGTGTTGTATGGTGTAGTATGTGTTATAATTGAGGATAGAAGAAAAGTAATAATAAGCTTTTGTTTGTGGGAAATTAATCTCAATCTTTGCTGTTTACTATCAGATTCCTCACTTGAGACCTGCTGAGTACAAGAGGTCTAGACTCTCCAGAAACAGGAGGACTGTGAACCGTGCCTATGGTGGTGTTTTGTCTGGTGGTGCTGTGAGAGAGAGGTTTGTTGTTTCTCACATTTAGTTACTACCTTTTCACTTGTTCAAGTTTTGGTTCTTGCATTTGGTTACCTCCTTTCACATGTTAATAGTTCAGGCAAACTGTCTTATCTTTGTCTCTTTTTGGATTTTGTAGGATTATCAGAGCTTTCTTGGTGGAAGAACAGAAGATCGTGAAGAAGGTGTTGAAGATACAGAAGCTAAAGGAAAAGGTTGCTGGCAAGAGCTAAGTGTGATTTCTGTGCTGAGTTAGTTTTGAATCATGGAACTATAGTGAGAGTGTTAAGCTTGATATCAGTAATTTTCTTTTGCTTCTTTTGAATTTCACCTTTCGGTTTGTCGAGATATCTGCCTAATTAGGATTTCCAGTTTTTGGCTATTTGATGATTATCAACTCATTTTGGATTCTTTTTATGTCACTTCAAATTTTGTCTTATTAAGTTATGTTATATTTCCTGCACATGTTTCCAGATATTTGATCTTATAATCTAATTAAGAATGAAATTATCTCTGGCAAATAGTATGAAAGTAGATGTAGACAAATTTAGTATCATGACCACCATCTGTTTTCAAAATCTCATAGTTATTTATGTGTAATTTTTTTTTATTTTAGTATGTTCTATAGTAATGTAGTTACTTTTTTTTAATAAAAATTAACACATTTCTTCTCATTGATTTGATTGGCTCTTACTTTATTCTCTCTCCTTTTTCATTTCCTACTTTGTTCTTTTTTCCTTTACTCATTTAACACAATTTTTTTAAATTGTGTGCTGAAATAAACATCTCTATCTACTATGGAACAGAGGAAGTATGTCGTGATAAGAGATTTCAAAAATACACCAATTGTCCCATAAAAATATCTATGTTTCATGTTTGTTCCTGAAAAATTGCTAGCTTTTTTATTTATATGAAGTTACTATTTTATTTACAACTATGGACCATTATTACAACTCTTTAAATAAATAATAATGTAGGTCTTATTATTTACTTGATATTATTTCAACTTATTTTCCCCTCTTTCTTATTTTAGCTAGTTGTACTTAAATTCTCGTATCATTTTAAATGCACATATTTTTATGGGACGAAGGGCATACTACTACCTTATCCAAACCCATTTAATAAGTTGAATGCATTGGTAATAAAATTTGTTTCCAATTTTAAAAACATTCACAAAGCCAAGCGACAAATATAAAGCGAATCGATAAGCAACTAGTAAAATTTAATTAAGACTAGGAATAGAAATTAGCTTGAAAGACCATGACTAACAAAGCAAAGCCAGAATTCTCAATCGCCCAACAAAATTGCCGCCATAGGCACCCCTAGATCAAAAGGAATTCAAAATTAAGATCAAAAAGCGAGAAATCAAAAAAATAGCATCTCATCTTCTACATCATTTTATAGAAATCTAAACCCTAAATCTATTAGAACTATCTCTAAGAAGGAAAGTTAAATGAAAGGAATATATCATCTATTTATCTTTTTAAAAAATGAAATATATTCTTCCAAAAAGTAACACATTCCAAAGAGAAAAAGGTACTCCCTCCGTCCCATAAAAGATGTCACACTTTCCTTTTTAGTTTGTCCCACAAAAGATGTCACATTTCCATTTTTGGAAAAAGTTCTCTCTCACATTAATATAAAAATTATATTTTCTCTCTTCATCTAACACACAAAACAAAACCTCCACAAGTGTGACATCTTTTATGGGACGGAGGGAGTACTATATAGGAAGGTAAATTATTTTTAAAACATAAAATGGAGTAGTACAAAATGCATTAAAAAACATAAAATGTAATACTTTCTCAAATACCTCCCATTTGGAGAATAATTTTTCATGAAAAGAAGGCAAATATGGTAGCTATAATATTTTACCCCTCCATTGATGAGGATAAAGATATCTCTTCAAAATGGAAAAAATGTATAAATACTCAAAGATACCTCTTACAGGTAGAAAATTGGCATCCCGAACAAAACTCTTGATATTATTGACCTACTTCAACGTTTGCGAAAGAAACTACTGCATCTGTTTAGTGTGTTGAGTAGGAAGAAAATAAAATAGATAAATGAAGAGAGAATAAAATAATAAAAAATTTAAAAAGATAGTAAAGTACATCTATTATATTGGAACGCCCTAAATAGGATTACAATTTTATTTACAGGGAACAACAGATGGAGTAATATTTTTGGAAGCTACAAAATATTAGACGCTTTATATCACAGCAACCAAAATCAGAAAGAGAGATTTATGCTTTATATCACAGCATCCAAAATCAGAAAGCATAAAATCAAGTAGTATTAATAGTAGTACTATAGAAACATACTGTTTTTCTTTTTCCATTCTTCAAATGCTTATATTAAGAAGAGCTAATCGTTGTACATGCACATTGTGTATGTATATGTACGAATATAAAGAGCACTCATAATCACTAAACAATGCCGGCGTAACAATTCAAAAAAATAAATAAAACCTATAGTGATACAAATTGTTACAGCAAGTGATTGTCGTTAAAATCAGTCTTCCTTGTATTCTTTTGAGGGTCGTGCTTCAAAGCCCCCGTTGACATTCTTCTCAAGCGAATACGGCATGTAAGTACCAAGGATCCTATCCCACATCACAAAGAATGGCTGCGAAAAGTTGTACTTATTTCCGTAGAGCTGGTGGTGGATATCGTGATAGGCAGAGTTGTTTCTAAAGAGAAGGTGGAAGAGATTGCCCGGTAGCCATAGCCCACAGTGATCATCGACTGTTTTGAGGGTAGCGAATGAAAAAAAGAAGATGGAAGCCCGAGGAGACATGCCTGATACAAGGAAGGATAGAGCACCACCTACTGTGTCCAGAAGCAGGCCTTCAATTGGGTGGTTGTACAGAGCTCCAAACGCATAGGGGACAACCAACCGGTGATGTTGAGAATGGATGTGCTTGTACAAGAACTTGTTTTGGTGCATGTAGCGGTGCATGAAGTACTGCCAGGTATCCAACACCATCATCCCAACCAAGAATTGCCGAGCAAGAACAATGAGGGAAGTCACCTGAGCGTGCGCAGGATCACTGTCGCTTCCAGTAATCTGCATGGTACAAATTTATAAAAAACAACACTAGCTAACATAATGATAATTATGAGGATGTAAAACTGAAATATTAAGCTAGCAAAATCAACATTACAAAATTATCCAAACAGAGTTAGATCCAGATAAATAAACAAAATTTGTGCGGCCAAAAAAGATCATCAACTACACAGCCAAAAAAGTTTTCTGATTTTCGAGTCTTTAACATGCCTGAGAAAATGCTACATAACCAAATTACACATTTTATAAGAAATACATTCCACCAGCAAATTTTCTAAGGTGATACTGAGCATTAGTTATCTCACATATGGCAGTTCTAGAATGCAAGATTTTCTGGTTAGAAAATATACTACATCATGTCAAGAATGGTCACTTAAGGGGGTGTTCGGTTTGCAAGATTGTATCCCGAGATTAAATATGTAGTGTGTTTGGTTCATGAGATTCAATTCCACAACTCAACCCTAGATGGATAATCATAGGATAATTAGTCATAGCTAACCCCCTATGACTAAAATAATCTCACAACTCATTCCTAGATTATATCTTGGTATTATTTTATCTAGGAAACCGAACACCACCTAAGTAGATAACCTCCAAAAGATTTGGACAAAAATGACTCTTTAAATAATGAACAGGATCGACAAAATAAATAACAAATGAGATGGAAGGCTAGGGTACCTCGTTTGACAAATACAGCTTAACTAAGTAATATGATTGAAAACAACAGCCTCTTTAATTTCCTAGACTAGGCAAGTTGTAACGATCCAGAGGTGAATCCATAACTCGGTCAGATAAGATATCCCCATGACACAACATCATAATCAAAGAGTGTTACCACCACTGCAACCAGTATGAGATTAATGCCACCAGACCCGACAATATAATCATGAGATGGGTCATCTGTAATTCTTATTTAATGATAAATTATTCGGAAGCATGTGACTAAAATTCCAGGTGGAATCTGGGGGATGAAGAAACAATCTCCGGAAAGTACTAATACTATAATTGAAACTACCAAAGTTAAATACTCCATCCTTCCCACCGTAGTTGAGTCGTATTTCTTTTTTGGTCGTCCCACTGTAGTTGAGTCATTTCCCTTTATGACAAAAATCAACACATTTAATCTCTCTTAATTTATTCTCTATGTACTTAACTCTCTCTGTGTTTGTATTTACTCCTCTACTTTGTTCTCCCTCACTTATCTACTTTTATTCTCTCTCCACTTAAATCACTTAAGACCCGTCCCTTAATCTTCATGCCCAAGAGCCCCAACTATGGTGGGACAAAGGGAGCATCTACGACCAGCTGGTCTTTACATTCAAATTACTTTACACTTATATCACAGATTAATCGCAAGTTATCACATTTAATCTATCCAACTAGGTAAACTGTCAGAAGACGACAACTTGTAACCAAAGCATCTTAAAATGGATAGCGACTTTCTTTCTAAGGACAATGCATCCAAGGACAATGTACCATGCGGCCAAATTCCAATATACAATTCATTAAACTAGATATTTAAATAACTATGCCAACTCAATTGCGTTTTCTATTTTATCTACGACCAAGTAGATTACCTATCCATGACGAAACAAAAAAAAAATGATGTGAGTGAGCGTTAAAAAGACATCTTCATATGGTTAAGTCAAAATTTATAAAGTTAGGAGTACTTGTTGGTTGTTTTAATAAGAATCAGCCATAAGAAATAATTAGTAGGCCAAGAATATTAAATATATATCGTTTTCTAAAGGCGTATATATATTCTAAAATTCATTTAGCCAAAACAGGGCAAGTATTCAATGCACAATAAGCTTCGACATGCCACGGAGGTACGGAATATTAATTGCCGGTTCATATAATGCGGATCATACCATAAATGCTTCCTAAAATGAAGAAAATGCTTTGTCCTTTGGCGTAATCATGCCCAACAACTTAAGCAGCATTTATAAGCGCATTCCCCCAGAACATTCCATTGAGCTTGAAGAAGCAAATTGCCCTAATAAACTGCTCTAAGCATTCAATAATCTAAAATCTACTGACAGCAGAAGGAAACACAGCTGCATTTCGTTGTATGATACACAGAACACAACCACGGAAAGAAGACAAAGCCACATCCAGAGAGATCGAAGAAATATTTCAACAATCTGATGCCTCGGATTAAAGCATACTAGTAATCCAACAAAAACTGCAGATAATAAGGCAACAGCAATTATCAATTCCAATTGCAATTTCCATACAACAACATAGGGATAACCTACTACATCTCCTTGATCAACCATTCAATATGATCACAAATTCACAATACATCTCGTCAATAAACACAGCTATGACAGCCAAGCAAATCCACAAATTCACAGGAAAATTCAACCAAAACGCACAAAGGCAGATTCCAAATCTGCAGCCAAGCAAGCAGTACAAGCTCACCAGCAACAAAAATCACGCGCGCGCAGCAATCTCGATTGAAATAGAAAAAAATGAATATAGAAAGACTACTCACGGCGAAGAGAAGGGAGGCGACGACGGCCTGAACCGCCTGCTGGAGGAGCACGCCTTTGACGACATCGCTCTTGGACACCAAATTCTTCTCATCTTCATCCTTGCGCGTGTGCAGCCTGTAATCGTCGAGTGAGCCTAGCAAGACGTAAATCCCCGAATACAGCCAGTAGACGATTATCGGCGCGAATGTCCCCAATATTTCGTCCGAGACTTTGACGCCATTCATCATCTCAATACCTAACATCGCCGATCGAGGAGATGACGACGAAAAATTGAATCGAAATTCCGATGAAGAAACCCTAGGTAGAGATGATTGGACGGATCAATTTGGGGTCAATAGTCCCTCCTCAAAAGTGAGAATCTCACACACTTGAAGAGTTCTGGGTTGATCCCACTATGTCTTAAATATATATATGCTCATTATTCATTATACATACTTGAAAAATACTCTCACTAGATAACAACAATTCAATCAATTTTTTGATAAACACGACAGTTAATCGTTCTGACTTGAGAAAATTCTACGTTGACTTTTCAATATTGCTGTAATTATTAAGGGACTAATAACACGTAATCCTACTTTCTTCGTTCCACGTCAATATGCAGTCTTTTCTTTTTTAGTCCTTCGTATAAAAATATGCATTTTCTAGTTTTGGAATTTTTTTCGCTCTAATAAGGTGGGATCGATTCTTCACTAACAATATTTATTTACTTTTTCTCTCTACCTCTCTTTTACTTTCTAATTATGCATTAAAATTCGTGTCAAGCCCAAAGTGCGTATTCTTTGGAGAGAGTAATGATTACTCCCTTCATTTCTTCATAGTTGAGGCGGAACTTTTCGGCACGGAGTTTTAGAAATGAATGTTGGGTGTGTTAAATAAATAGATAAAAAAGTAAGAGAGAGGAAAAGGTAGAGAAAATAAAGTATAAAGTGAATAAAGTAAGAGAGAGGAAAAAGTTACCATATAAGGAAACGACTCAACTATGAAGAAACTTTCCGAAATGGTAAAATGACTCAACTATGAAGAAACGGATGGAGTAATTAGTAATAAAAGGTAAATTAGGGGTAGTGCAATTAGTATAGTTACAATAACTATAATGTAATAAAAGAGACATCCAAAACCGAACTAAATACTCATTCCGTTCCATAAAAATAAGCTATATGAGATGATATGGGTAATAAAAGAGACTTCTAAAACCAATGTTTTTATTAAAATATTTTCTAAACTGTAATCGGACCGCCTGAAGCAAAATTATTGTTCCGGTTGCACTACGAAACAAGTTCCAGTTTTGAACCATAACCAACAATTAACCCGTGGTCCGATGACGCATATATTTAACGCGTATGTAGAGAAACAAAAAAAGTCAGAGACGCATATATCTAACGCGTATTTAGAGAAACAAAAAAGTCAAACCGTACAAATGGTTATAGGCATGTTATAAGATCTTTAATGTGCACACCTTAGTTCTAAGTAGAATAAAGAAGAATTCAGTCCACAAGGGATTCAAACTACGATGAATGCGCTTAAAATCTTCCACCGCGCCTCAACCACTTGTGCGATTCGACTTTTTTTTTAGTTTTCTAAAGACGCGTTAGATATATGCGTCTTTCAAGAGATACGAAATAGAAAAGCATCTTTTTTTGAGGTAAAAGAAAATCTCCTAAGCATGTATTGTTGACCTAATGTCAGAAATTTTGCCCTTTGCAACAGAAGAGGAAATGGTACTCCTTCAGTCCTTTTGTCCACCAATACAGTCCAATTATGGTTGAGCACGAGTTTTAAGAAAAGTAGTAGAAAGTGAGTCACACTTTCATACTTCCTCCGTCCCCTAAAAATAGAAATTCTTTCATTTTTGGTCCGTTCTCTAAAAATAGAAACTTTCTATATTAGGAAAATTCGTTCTCTTCAATAAAGTGGGACCCATTTTTCACCAAGCCACTTTTCTTTCTATCTCTCTCTTAATTTACTGATTTTGCTTAAATTCGTGTTGTTTCAAAAGTTCCTATTTTTAGAGGACAGATGGAGTATATTAGTTTTATATTGAAATATGAGCAAAATAAAGTTAATAGAATATGAGATCTATTATAAAAAATAATAAACTAAATAAAAATGAAATATTTATTGATGGACAGACAAAGAACACAGAATGATTATTTGTGGGTGGAGGGAGTAAGCCGTAAGGCTTGAGTTTGAGGCTATATTGGCCCAATGTAAGACTATCGCGGTTGGCATCTAAAGAGAAAATGATGCGTGGCCCAATTCTAAACTAGTCCACATTGGTCAGCTCTGTTTACCGACACTATGAAAAGTGAAAACTTATGTTCCCATAAAATTGAATAAAAAATCAATTTCGTAATTGAAGTTTGGATTTTAAAAAAATTACTAGTACCCTACAAATTCCTGAGTATTTGAATTGGCGAAATTTTAATTTTTAGATATTAAGCAGCTTAATTTGTTATCGAGGCTGGACACATGCCAAATTTTATCATTATATAGTGTAAATTAATTTCAATTAAAATAGCAGATATTTTGCAAGTAACTAAGAATATAGTCATACATTTTGATGGATGGAATATAATGTAATACGACTATATAAAATTAATGCTACTATAGTTAAATATAAGTGACATATAGTAGTATAAAATTACTTGAAATAAAAGTGATTGCTAAATTTAAGTTAAAATGAAGCCAATTTGAGCGCAGCAGATTCAGCTTAGATCCGCCCAGCCATTTCTCTTTATCTTCTTCCCCTTCACAACTCCTAATCCGCGCGCTAAAATATTCAACTACGGAAGATTCAATCGGTAACCACCAACTCCAGTTTCTTCGCTGTCAATTTTCCTAACATCTTTTTTTTTTCTCTAGCAATCAAATGCTAAACCCTTAGTTATAGTACATGGTATTTCTAGAAATCGGCATTACTTATGTTATGAAATGCGATTTTGTGGTTTTCCTTAACTGCAAATGTAAATTTAGATAGTATATTCTGTGAACAATCTGTAAAATTACCGGCTAAGCTAATTATTCATTTTATACTTGTTATTATTGTTTGCACAGTGAAAATCTGAAGATTAGGGAGCACATAGCATCTGGTTAGAACCCTAGATGTGATAAATTAGCATAAATTGAAGAGTTTTTTTTTTTTGTTACTCTCTTTTGAAAACATCCTTTCAGTGATTGTAGTTGTAGAATGATATATTATGGACGTTTTGTATCTTGCAGATGAGTTGTTTCATAGTTGAGAATTTGGATGTGTATCCTGATGGCTTGCACGAGCAGCATTGAACTTTCATCTAAGAGAAAATGCATTGGTGGTTTGGAAACAAGTTGCAGATTCAAAATGAGAAACATTTGCTGGCTTCTCGCCGGCCGAGGAAGGAAGTTTGGTCGGATTTCTACAAAAATGTTGTTACTTGCTGTCCTCTTCTTGATATATTTCGTATACTTTGGGGTAAAGATGCATTTATATGGTGAGTTATTGCCATGCACTACATTGATGGAACTTTGTTGTGTTCTGATGCATGTTTTGTGCTTTAGACTTGTCCTCTACTAGATTTTTAAAAACTAAATGCTGTCACTCGCTACCCTCTTCTTACATGATCTCTTACAGATTTTTGACGACATTGTCAACATTTTTTATGAAACTTTTAGATGGTTCTATTCTTGTTGTAATATTTTTCCCAGATGGTCTTGATAAAAGAGAGACATCTCACTGTCAAATGTCAATCTTGAAAACTGATAATTTGGTGTGTATAGATTGCTTAAAAAGTGATGATAGAAATTTATATTCTTATATTGAGTGTCTTTTTATTCACACACAATCTCATACTGGTTTAACTTTCTCATGACCGGAACTGATACTGCTATTGGTATATTCATTTAAAGAGACAGTTATTTTGGAAGACGCTGAGGAAGAAACCAAGGCGAATAGCGTTCCAGAGCAATGGAAGAATGTATCAAATTATGTAACAAAGCAACCAAAAAAACCGCATAGGCAGCGTAAGTATTTAGCGATTTCTTTCATAGCAGTTACTTATGGATATATTGAGGTGTAGTAGGTTCAGCTCATGTTCATTTAAGAACAGATTATACAGGGAAGTTTTTGCTTGTGAGGTGTCTATATAGTTCCTGAATAAGAATATTGATTTTTGAGCCAGTGTTTCTCAAATGTTAATTATAGTCAATAAGGTCATTAAATCAGGGAGGTACTATGCTGATCCTTTTGTTTAACCTCATTTAAAATTTCAGGCTACTCTCCTTGTGAGGTACCTTTTCTTGATTCCGTTACTTACCTCCAAGAGCCTGAGGATAATGTGAAGCTCGCTCGTTTTTCCTTGAGGTATCTTGAAAGAGAGCAGGGGATCCTTCCTAGTGAAGCACGATTTGGAGGACATCAGAAATTTATGGATAGAGAGAAATCCTTCCGTGCAACTAATCAAACTATTCATTGTGGCTTTGTGAGAGGACCTGATGGATTTCCAAGCACTGGTTTTGATTTGGATGAGGAGGATAAAAAGTTTATGAATGCTTGTAAAATTGTTGTATCCTCGTGCATCTTTGGGAGCTTTGACTTTTTGAGAAGACCAACTAGCAAATTGGTAAGGACTGATACCTTTCTGAAAAATTGTTGTCTTGTTAGTTTGTTACTTTATGTTTTATGTGGAACTGTAAGTACTGTACAATGTAGTATTTTTTAGTTCATGCTGTTCCAAATCCTATGGAGCTGAGTGCATTCTCACAAATTGAAGGAAATTTTTCTGTATATCGGTTGTCCATTTCCGAGGGGGAAAAGTTATATAATGGGGAAAGGGTGAGCTCACCATCACCGCAAAATGTTACTAGTTATTATTCCCTACATCATCTAAGATGGAGTTTGTCATTATAGAATTAAGGCATAAAACTCTATAGATCTCAGGCATCTTTTTTGCTGTAGGTTGCATATGCCGTTTCCTGCTTGGCACTATGTAGGTTGGTTATGCCTTTACATGACAATATGGTTGCTTAAACTATACAAACTTTCTTGGACTGACATTGGCATACTAATTGCAGATAAGTGAGTACTCCAAGAAAAATGTTTGCTTTGTTATGTTTGTTGATGCGCAAACTCTAGCTAAGCTCTCATCCGAAGGAAATATCCCTGACGAAAGAGGTAACATTGGGTTATGGAGGATAGTTGTTGTGAAGAACTTACCATATGAAGATATGCGGAAAACTGGAAAGGTGCCAAAATTTTTGTCGCATCGCCTTTTCCCGTCTTCTAGGTGGTCCTCTAGCCATGAAATATCCATGATTCATTTTCATTTCTGATAATATCTTGTTAATTTGAATAACTAATTTGAAATCTTGATTGTGGCATTTTCATGGTTAGGTATTCTATTTGGGTTGATAGTAAGTTGCGCCTTAATGCCGATCCAATGCTGATCATCGAGTACTTTTTGTGGCGAGCGGGCTCAGAATATGCTATTTCAAATCATTATACTCGTCATTGTGTTTGGGAGGAGGTGCTCCAAAATAAACGGCTAAATAAGTACAATCACTCTGTTATTGATGAGCAGTTCCATTTTTATCAGTCTGATGGTCTAACCAAGTATGACTTGTCAGACCCGGATATTCATCTTCCAAGCTGTGAGTTTGATTAGTGAATTCTTTTTCTCCCTATTAGTGCCTCTTTTTTTGCTCGTTTTTGCAATCTCACTGTTTTTACTTTCATTCTTCTGTAGTTGTTCCTGAAGGATCATTCATTGTCAGGGCACATACAGCAATGTCAAACTTGTTTTCATGCCTTTGGTTCAATGAAGTTGATCGATTTACATCACGTGATCAGCTGAGCTTTGCTTATACTTACTTGAAGTTGAGAAGGCTGAATCCTGACAAACCCTTGTATTTGAATATGTTCAAGGTCAGTTAAGGCAATCGATAGGTAGATAGAGTAGTTACTTTCCCAAAATTTCTACTTAAGTTCAGTGCATCAAAACCTGCTGCGCTTCAGTTCCCTCCCTGGTCATATTTATCTGATGATTCTGAAAGTTACTTTTCAGGATTGTGAACGCAGAGGAATCACAAAGTTGTTTCATCATAGAGCAGAGATGTAGAGATTTGACCAACGTTAGGTTGATGTAAAGGTGAAAAATTTCTTGATTTATAATTCCTTTCCCATCAACGGGTTGAATATGCAGTCTAAAAAGGTATTCGTGATATGCAGCACACAAAAGGCGACCATTTTGCATATTTGGCTCAAGCTTTAGCTGTAGTGGTTGTGCAGTTAGCCAAGTAGAAGAATGTCGTTTTGTTGTAGCCTCATGCTGGAATTGATTCTTTGATCAGGTCCTGATTCCGAACTTGAAACTCTGTAAAGAAAAGGGAATGTCTTCTTCGTTCTTCAAGTGCAATGAAACCATCACCTAAATCACTAGATTTTGTTGTTGATGAGCATTTACTTATGGGTCATGTGAGGGCATCCATTAACTATTATATTTCCATTTTGGAAAGTTCTACGATAATTTAGTCCTTTTTATTTTTGGCAATATTAATACTCTCTCTCCTACTTTATTTTCTATTCGTCGCTCTAATTTTATTCTCTTCTACTTTTTGTCCCTTCACTTAACACGGTATTTATTTCTTCTTAATCTGTGTGAAATAGAAATTGCTCATATAACAGAGGAAGTACATTTTCTTAAGAGTAAGGGCCAAAAGACAGAGGTTGGTGGTAACTCAAAGGGGAAGGCAATGAGTAGGAATACTAAGAAGAGGACCGAGTAGGTGACTGAGAAGGGTAAGGCTACTGGAAACGGGAAGGATAAGCTTGGTGCGACTTATAAGACAACAATGCTGCCCGGATTGCTGCCCAGACCGTACTCCATCAGCCGCACCAAGCTTACCCTTCTTCTTCAGCCTTACCCTTCCCGATGACCTTGTCATTCACCTACTCGGTCCCCTTCTCAGTATTCTACTCACTGCCTTTCCATTTGAGTTTATACCAACCTTTGCCTTTACCCTTGCCATTTCCATTCTCAAAAGAAGTACCAACTTGTCTATCTCCAACTCTAATTTCACCATCCAGAAGCCATTGCTCCATCTCCATCCCTAAATTCACCAACACTTGAAGCATCCACACTACCCACATCGCCACCCACAGTACTTGAAGCACCCACACCGACATTATCTACTGTACCCACACCACCAATGATATTCTCTTGTGTTAGTTGATTAACACACACCTCATCTGCTTCTACCGCATACTGTTAAATTCTCCAAATCCCTGTCCCACATCGACTTGGTTGATCCTAACTTCTCTATATAAGTGTGGATAACCCTCCCCCTTATGAGGCCTTTTAAGGGGTGAGTGACCCATTTCTAATACATACACATCCACTACCCCTTTCTCTACAACTATTTCAGCTATCTCTGTTGATGAGATGTTGTCAAACAATCTCACTAACCTTTCATCTAAGTCTATACCGAGCTTCAAGTAATAATACTCTAACCTACTTACATCAACACCAAGGTTCTCCAGAACATCATCCACTTCCAGTTTAAACCACCTATCTGGGTCACAATTGTTTATGTACATCATCTTCCCACCAACGCACTGCTTTCCACATTATTCTACCATCACACAGGAGTATTGTGGTCTTGTTGTGAAGGTCTCATCTGTACTGAAAACATATCATATCGGTCCTTAACACTTACAAAGAGCAATATTAATAAACCATTAGTGCCCACCAACTTTCTTGTCCCCAACGATTCACACTACAAAGCAGAACACACATACTCAAAAAACCAAAAAGAATAAACCCCACATGTTCACCAACACACAATCTGGACTTAAACTCTAACACACTACACGTATCTCACTAACCTTTCATCTAAGCTTATACCGGGCTTAAAGTAATAATACTTTAACCTACTTACATTAACACCAAGCTTCTCCATAACATCATCCACTTCTAGTTTAAACCACCTATCTGAGTCACAATAGTCTATGTACTGTATCTCCCCACCAACGTACTACTTTCCACATGATTCTACCATCACACAGGAGTATTGCAGTCTTGTTGTGAAGGTCTCATCTGTATTGAAACATATCATATCAGTCCTTAACACTTACAAAGAGCAATGTGAATAAACTATTAGTGCCCACCAATTTTCTTGTCCCCAGCACCAAACGATTCATACTACAAAGCAAAACACACACCCCAAAAAACTAAAAAGAATAAATCCCACATATTCACCAACACACAATTTGGACTTAAACCCTAACACACTCCACGTATTCACAAACACTCACTTTTGCAGCACACAACACTCAACACTAACTAGACATAACACTGCACCACACTTTTTTGAAAATGATAGAATAAACTTTACCTACCGGAGGGAGGAGGGGTGTCTGACTATGCGTCATAATTTTTAATTTGCTTTAACACAGTTATATATTGAAAGTGAGCAAAAATTCAAAAATTGAATATCCAAACGGTTAAGTGGCCCAATTATCGTTGTTTAGCATGATCAATTTATTAAATAGTGGGTATAAAATTATTTCTGTGTGCACATTCACACTTGCCATCATTTAAAGTTTGCGGTTATGTATTCGTGATGGTTCGATTGTTGATTTAATATACAAAAGAGTTGTTATTGTAAGGAACAACAAAAACAATATAAGGATATAAGTTTCAACTTAGGGTATGTTTGGTAGCTTTTCATGGCTTTTATTAAGTTTCCATATATTTGACTTGCTTTTATTAAGTTTCCACATATTTGACTTTTTCGATTATTTTATATGCTGTTTGGTAGAAATCTTATTAAAGGTAATAACATCATTTGGTAGGGATTTGGCTTTATACTTGAAAATGCTATTACACATTGAGTTGACAAATATGCCCTTGCTTTTTCACATGAAATGTCACCACTGCCCTCTGCAGTCCTTGCAAATCTGCTGGATGGCGCGGAGATCTTATCAAATTGGCGCGGAAATCTCCAGCTTCTCAATTTCAACGAAGTTCATCTAGACAAGGACACACCTCTGCACTTCCACAAGTCCTTGCCCAATCACCTAACTCTCATGGGGTTATCAGTCAGCCACGAGACCCCAATAAAGAATGGCCTGAGCAAGCTGAAACACCTAAGAGAGCTAGACATTTCTTTCCGTTGCATCAAGCTCGGTGATGATCATGATAGATGTCAAGATCCTTTGGTGGAGTGGATTTCCGAGCTTATCTGATCTCCAATCATTGAGGTTGCGATCCAAAGATGATGCTGGGAACCCTTTATGCCTTAATTTAAAGCCGTTTTCACGCTTGGAGAAACTTTCCCACATGAAGTTACTTAGAAAGCTGCAGAACTCCCTCCATTGGATCATTTCCCACCTCATATCAAGGTTCCCACCTCATTGGATCATTTCCCACCTTAGCCAATATCTCAGCAATGGTGCGATCATCCTCTGTATCATTTGTGCTACTGTACTAATTAAACTCGAACTCGGGCTCGCACTAGCACTTGCAAATCTATACACATCACTCATACTACTATTCTAACTTACACCTCAATCTTCACAGCAACCAACTACAGCATCAACAAACACCAAAATAACTGATCAATTAGTACCAATCCCAAATCACACATTCACAAACTCACCCTTAAATCACGAAATGCTAATTCTTAATCATGAATTGCAAGAAATCAGCCCCAAATCTCCCATAACATATGAGTAACAAAATCAAAAAGCCTCATCAAATCATTATTTAAAATTCAAGAATAAGCATAAACAGAAGCTCCCCCAAAAAAATAATTTGCAGAATTTGAGTTAGAAAGCAACCTGGAAAACATCCCAGCACTATGTTGCAGCAGAAAACCTTCCAAGATTTGATCTTGAACAACATGCCCCATGCATTCAAGGATAAAATTGATGACATTTATCAGGGCAGAGTCTCCACCAAAGATTTCAAAGAACAACTATGAGCTCGAGATTCCAAAGTCTCCCCCTGTTACAGTCGGTGAAGTCGGTACTACGCCTGCCGATGCAAATCCTTTCACAAAACTGGAATTGAACAAACAAATTCCAGTCAGAGATCAAATAAATTTCTTCAATTTGAGTGGATCTGAATAATCGGCTATTACCCAAATGTTTACAGCCAAAAAAAATCAAATTGCGGGTTTCATTCCAGCTTCATGAAGCGGCTTACCTAGTCAACAACGGACGTCGAATCCTCCTCCGCCAAAATACGCTTTGTGACGGGTAGATTTGAAAAAAACGGGGGCAATTTGGGCATAAATCGGTCGAACTTGAAGTCGGTGAAGTGGAGAAAAGGTTATACCACTAACTTCCTCCGATAATGTTATGCGAACATCACTGATTAGTTTCTGGGTTTGTAGGAGATCCGAACTTCTTTTACCGGGTTGTGGGATGAATTTCTCTAGCTACCAAATACCTGACAAGATGAAATAAAGGCAGCTTGTTTAGGATTTTATGGGGTTGTATCACTTTGTATGAGCTACCAAACGAGCCCTTAATAGAAAAGTGAAACAAACATAGAATTTAATGAAAGACGCTATGAGAAGAGGAGTGTTTGAATTGACGACCTTCAATGGAAAAAAAAAAAACTTTACAAAAACACGAGGCTAACTCATGGAAACATTAAAAAAAAAAACATGTAAAAAGCTCCATCACTAGCTACACCACATTAGAGACACACTTCTACCTAGTGGCTAAGCTACAAAACAACCAATAACCATGACAACGGAATACAAAGTAAACCAAATCCAAAAGGGGAGGGTTGAACACTTTCAAGGAGGCTATTTAAAAATCTATTAAAGTTTTTCTACAAATAATTCTTACAAAAATCATAATTATGAATGTATGATAGAACATAAAGTAGATGGGAATTGTTTTGTTGGTTCACAATTTCAACAACAAAGTTTGTTCCTAAAGAGAGATTTCGGAAAAAGGGTCTCAATTCGCATGCCTTTCGAAATTTAGGATTAAATTCGCTGACCTTTCGAAATATGGGGTCGTGGCATGCGAATTTTTCGCAATAAGGGATTTTCGAATTTTTATGTGTTTTGTTTTATTTTTTCTTATTATTGCTTTCACAATATATATGAATGGACAATATTATCCCTAAATTCTCACCTCAATTTTAATGGAGTATTTTTTATTCCAATTTATTTTCTTAATTCCAACTTCATCGCCAGCGAACTACTGAAAGCTCCAAAGCTCCATTTCTTAATCCCTCTCTCTCCCTGTCCGATTCCTCTGCACACTAAGGCCAAATTTCTTCACAATTGCATAAACCACTCAATTGGTAATCGAACTGCAAAGGTATATCTTTATCTCTCCCACCATCCAATTCCAATTTTCTTTCATGTACTTGCATCCATGTAATCCGTAAACTGAATTGAATTAATCGAACAACCCAAAATTAGAGTCAAACCTTAAAGAATGTGGAATTGAATTAAGAACTTATTGGGAAAAATGGGGTAGCCCGAGCTGGAATGGCACCGGGAAGCGGCGACCTGCGACGACGGCAGTTTGACCGCGGCTAGCAATAGCGGCTACCCTCGCCGGACAGCAGCAGGTGACCTGTAGCGAAGAAGAAGAGGCGGCGAGATCTTCCTTTAAGAGAGGAGATCGAGAGGGATGTTGAGAATCTAGCTTGCTGGACAGAGGACGCAATCGCGTTAAGAGGGTGGGGGAATTTGAGTTTTTGTAATTGATTTTTTCCATATGGATCGGAAGTGAGAGAGAAAGGGGTGGACGGCAGCTAATGGACGATGAGAATGAGGGTGGAGGCGGCGGTGATGAGCTGTGATCTACAACTTAGGTGAAAATAAAATTAGAGAAAAAAGAATTAAAGTGAAAATATTAAGGATAATTTGGTTCATTCATAAATATTGTGCAAAAAATATTGATAACAAAAATGATTAAGTATATAAAAATTCGAAAATCCCTTATTCTGAAAAATTCGCATGCCATGATCCATATTTCGAAAGGTAAACTAATTAAATCCTTAATTTCGAAAGGCCTGCGAAATTTGACCCTTTATCCGAAATCTCTCGTTCCTAAATTAAGTTACAACTTATTTAATTTGGGCCGCCGTAGAGAATTGAAGCCCAATATTGCTAGTAGCCAATCACTTACCCATTAGAGTTTTGGCCTCATAATAAATAGCACTCACAAATAATTTTGAACACTCTTTTCCCCAATACAACCGACGATCAGCTGCAGCAGAGAGCAGGCGGCGTAGGAGGCCACAGATCATGGTGCACGTCTCGTTTTACCGCAATTGTAAGCATCTCTACCTCTTCTTTGTGGTTCTATCGTTGTATGCCTGCACGATACACACTCAATTTTTTCTGTGCTTGTATTTCTGTGTGTTTGTGTGTTGCCACTTTGTATGTCCGTTATTTATCGACGAGTAGCGACGACGTGTTTGGTAAATTCAATTGAGAGTGTGAGCAAAATATGCGTGTCTTGATGGATGATTCCGTTGATAGATTAGAAAGAGACTAATTTGCAGATTTCTCTTTTATTTGTAGATTCGGTTATCTCAATAGTTGCTAAACTGTAGGATCAAACTCAGTATTTTATGCCTTCACCTGATTTTACTTTTTCTATCTTTCATGCGTGTTAATTGGGATATTTTCTGAGCCTCAATGAAATTTAGTAACGACTTGTTCTGATTAAGAAGAGCATTGATCAAATTAATGTAGTTACAATATGGAAAAGAAGCAGACAGTGAATAAGATTAAGCAAAACTTAATTAACATGACCCTGTAACAGATGGGAAGACATTTAAGAAGCCTCGTCGTCCTTATGAGAAGGAGAGACTTGATGCTGAGTTAAAGCTTGTTGGAGAGTATGGTTTGAGGTGCAAAAGGGAGCTATGGAGGGTTCAGTACGCTTTGAGTCGTATCAGGAACAATGCTAGAAATCTTTTGACCCTTGATGAAAAGGATCCCCGTCGTATTTTCGAGGGTGAGGCCCTATTGAGGAGGATGAACAGGTATGGCCTGCTGGATGAGAGCCAGAACAAGCTTGATTATGTCCTGTCCCTCACTGTGGAGAACTTTCTTGAGCGCCGTCTCCAAACTTTAGTCTTCAAGGCAGGCATGGCCAAGTCTATTCACCATGCTAGAGTGCTTATCAGGCAAAGGCACATCAGGTATTGACTATCTATATGCTTGTGTTTTGAATTAGTGTCAGTGCTGGTGTTATTGTCATATTTAAACTTGTGTCCCTTTGCTTCAACTTACAGTTGTTTGCAATCTTCCAGCGAACTAGGACTGTAGTTTATGCACTTCTGTTTCACCTTTACATCATGCATATTTTGAGGTATTGGATTGTAGCTGGTGGCAGTTGAGGATACCTGCAAAAGTTAAATTTTACTAAAAGTTTATTAGCTATATCTGGTGTGTCATGATGTGTCTTTTCCTTTTCTTGCCTTGCAATCCAGATTTTTTGTTAATTGGATCTTAGCATGGATGGTGAATCATTTGAATCCTGTTTTAATCCTTCCTATATTGAACAATTATTTCGCCTGTGTCCAATTTTATAAAGGACATTAGTTAAGCCTTTTCTATGTCGCTCGGGTGTGTATATGATTTAAGACCTCATCGTCATAGCATTTCAATGCAAACTCATCACATAAGTTCTATCTGCATATGTTATTTTCGCGCACTCATACTTAAGCCATATGGCCATCAGAAACCATCCAGCTTTCACCACTCATTTGTAGATATTTTGTAGTAGCCTCATTGTGCCATATATCTGTCTTTGGTATAACTAGGTAATAGGTAGGAACATAAATCGTAAGAATAGATGACTGATACCTAGTCTTGAAGAACCTTGTAACTGCCATATTTTGTTTACACATCCGAAAACACCAGCCTCAGCATTAAGTGAAGCTGCTCCAAATAATGTGCGAATGATTGATCTTGTTTCTGTGGAGTTTGCTTAATTGCATACATGTATTTGATTCTAGATTATCCATTTTCATGTTTATATCTAGAAATTTATGTGTACACTGCCTTTATGTGTTAGCCCAGTACTAGGATTAACTAATTATATGCATCTCCAGGATTGGGAGGCAGGTTGTCAATGTCCCTTCTTTCCTTGTTAGAGTTGACTCCCAGAAACACATTGATTTCTCTCTCACTAGTCCATTTGGCGGTGGTCGCCCTGGAAGAGTGAAGCGAAGGAACCAAAAGGCAGCTTCAAAGAAGGCTTCTGGTGGTGATGGAGATGAGGATGATGAAGAGTGAAGTGTAGGTTCATTTAGTTTATAGTTTTACTGGTTGGAGCAGGTTGATTCATCTTTTCCATTGTAGCAATGAATTGTCTTTACATCATCAGTGGTTTTGTTGAGATATTAAGAGTTAGATGAACTTGTTCCTTTGACATGTTAAATTTTGCCATTTATAATGAAGTTGGAACTTTTGGTTTTCATGATTTTTGTTTAAAGCTATAATGGGGGACGGAGAAAGTATAAAAGTAGGATTCACATACCATTAATTTTTTCAATATACATTCCTTTACATTTCTTAAAACCCGTGATGAGTCAAAGTGGGATATATATTGAGGGACGGAAAGAGTAAGATTGAGTAGTTAAATGATAAGGTGGTGAAAGCCCAAAATTGATTAATTCTAGTATCGGAGTAAACATAGTGGGATTAGATTAGATCATTCCTATCAATCCATTTGTCTACATATACCGATTCTTCATTCATTTCTATGCAAATTCTAACAATTTTCATACGAACAGTTTGTCCCAACTCCCAATACATGTCGGAGTCCATCATCTTAGAGGCAATACGAGAAATAGAGACGAGGAAAAATCCTGCACGCTGCCATCGGAATGTAATAAATGAGCTGAGAATAATGTTGGATGTGTTGAGATCAGACAAAAGTTCGGGAGAGAGGAGCTTGTTAAATCATTTGGTAGCTGACTATGTCAATGCAGCTCGACAGTTAGCTGACCTCATCATCATGGTAGGGAAACATTGATGAAATGGAATATGACCTAGGTCCGCTGAGGATGTTAGGGAAGCGTGTGAGGGAGCTCGGAGATGGTGAGAAGGTAATCAGACCACAAAGTGTTGGAGAAGATTCCGTGGATAAGAACGTCCAACAGCTTGGTAGAGTGATTCTTAACGAGGAGCCCGGCCTTGTGACATCGTGTATCAAAGGCATGCTTGGTGTGAAAATTCAAGCACTTTCTAGTGACAAATGTAGAGGTGAGATGTTTTTGGAACTGATACAACAGTTGATTGAACTTGATGGAAATCCCTCGTTGACGAAGAATATGAAAAACGAGAGTCTCATGGAGGTTATTTACGACCACCTGCGACGATTTCCATGTTTCATAGTTCTCGACAACAATTTAGCTCTGAATCTTTCTTTCTACGTTTTATTAGGTATGTTCGTCTTTATTTCTTATCTTAGAATTAATTTTAACTAGAAATACAAATTCATCATATTAGATTGCCTTAAACTATCTAAATGCTTATACATAATACTCCCTCCGTTCGCCATTTATATTCCCATTTTAACTTGCCACGGATTTTTAGAAATTGTTTGAGCTTGTGCTTCACTTTTATATAGTATGTACCATTTGTTTTATAATAGAATAAGAGTGTAACTAATGGATTGGAGGTTAGTTGAACCTAAAATGGAAAAAAGCAAATGTGCAAGAGTAAGTTTGGAAGGTCGAAAAATCAACTGACTATATCAAATAGTATAGTCTAATAATCCAAAATCTCAAAGTTCAATAGCATTTACTTTCCCTTTAGTCATTAACTGTTCTTAACAAGTTTTAAATCAGGCAATGGATAATCAGTCGTCGTGAGATTACAGATCTACATATCTATTATATCATGAGATGAAAGCCTTGGATTCAAATCAGAGCTGGAAATTGTTTTTGGAAACAATTGATAAATTTACAAGGCGTGGACTTGGAGGCTAAAAATTGTGGCGGTTTGCCGATAGCTATAATAGATGCTGGAAGACAGAAAGCAAATGAAATACTTTACAACCTTGGATGGGAAAAGGTTTTTGATACAATTGATTTGGGTGAAACATTGAAGTTATTGGAGCAGATGTATGATGTATTGGATGAAGAAATGAAGACATGTTTCTTGCAAATGTCCTTTTTTAAGGAAAATGCAATAATGAGGAATGAAAAGTTGGTACATATTTGGGTTGTAAGTGGATTAAACAATTCTACATTGGGAATAAACATATGGGCATACAAGTTATTTGCTGAATCCATAATCGAAGTCAACGGTGAAATGAAAAGGTGTCGCATGAATCCTCTCCTGCACAAGTTATCAGTCAAAAAAGCGGAGGAGGAAATATGCTTAGAAAAATTTAATCAGTCCATGAATCAAGACAAATATCTTGTTTCTCTCATCTTCCATGGAGGTGGTCGCTCTTATTGGAAGATTTTGGGGTGAAGACTTTGTCAGAAACTATGGGCACATTGATTGAGTTAAGGTATTTGGGATTGAGAAACAATTATTTTCAAGAGATCCCACACTCATTTGGGAACTTGAAAATGCTTGAGGTTCTCGATGTAGCTCTAAACTTTATGGTGGAGATTGCAAGTAATATGGGAAATGGGTAGCCTTCATCATATCTACATGTCTAATGTGATTTGCAAGGAACCTTTGAATGTAGATGCGATAGAGAATCTTGAGACCCTAACCTACATCTCGATTTATGATTGGATGTATGAGGTCTCGAGTTTGGAAAAGATGGTTTCTCTCCGAAAATTGGGTGTTGAAGAAGTTGATGAAAATTTGGATGTAGGCAAGTTCTTTGCATCACTAGCTGAATTGAAACACCTTCATCACCTTATCTTCAAAGGGTGTCGTTTCAAAACAATACCATGTTTGGACAACATTGTATTCTAGATACACTCTGGACACTCAAACTGGATGGGCCTTTGTCTAGGCTGCCGGGTGACAATAGTTTCCCTCAACGGATTAGATATTTGGCTTTGGTAAATACTTGTCTTGACGAAGATCCCATGCCATTACTAAATAATCTTCCATGGCTAGAAAAATGTCTATACAGTTCGACGGGTTTGCCCAGCTCCAGTACTACTCATCAATGAGTTGTGGAACCTGAGAAATGTACAAGTACAAGAAGGTGCAAAGACTATGCTTGAGTAACTAGAAATTAAGAATTGTCCACATTTGGAGACCATCCCGCAAGAGATTGGGTCGACGAAATATCTGTGGAAATTTAAAATGGTAACAACCAAACACATAGCAACAAAGATCAGAAATTCGGGTTTAATGTCCAAAATAGTGGAAGTGGATATCAATCCATAATTTATGCTCCATTCGGTCCTCATTAGAAATCCCATTTGTTTACGAAATTATTTAACTTTATAAATGAAAATGGTAGAAAAAATAAGTGGGATTGGTATGTATATTTGGATTTTTGACTCTTAGCTGAGGGGTCCGAGATTGATATTGGACGCTGATGATGCTATAATCTTGAGAGCATAATCATTTAATCAAAAGTCTCCTCTAATTATAATTATAAAAAAACAATAACTTTAACTCTCTCTTACTTTATTCCCCATTTTTCACTTTATTCTTTCATATCTTTCTTACTTTTGCTTCGCTCATACTTTTTCTATTTACTTTTACTCAATATATATCATTTTCAAAAATCATGTGCCAAAAGAAATTCATCACTTCTGACGTGACAGAGGGAGTATATATATACATATATATATTAAAAAAAACAATAACTTTAATTCTCTCTTACTTTATTCCCCATTTTTCACTTTATTCTTTCATATCTTTCTTACTTTTGCTTTGCTCATACTTTTTCGATTTACTTTTACTCAATATATATCATTTTCAAAAATCATGTGCCAAAAGAAATTCATCACTTCTGACGTGACAGAGGGAGTATATATATACATATATATATTAAAAAAAACAATAACTTTAATTCTCTCTTACTTTATTCCCCATTTTTCACTTTATTCCATTTCAAATCTTGTCTTGTCATGCTGCCACGTGTAAAAACACGGAGGGGTAAAATAAGAAATTTCTAATTTTACGTTACCAGATTGCAGTGCTTGTTCATTGAACATTGCAGTCTTACCACAACAATATTGCAGTTTACCACAACTGCAATATCTAATACAGTAGACTGCAAACCCGTGTTTTTTCACGAAACTTAATCCTAGGCGTCCATAAATGAGATCTAACGGACTATATTGGTGGTATGGTGTTATCCTAACTATGGTGGCACCCTAGTGCACCCCTATATATATATATATTCTATTAGTATATATAAAATAAATAAATTATATAAGTATTTGATCACACATATATAAATATATAGGCGTGTGATCAAATACTAACTAATTTACAGTAATAACTAATAACTAATATCAATTTTATATGTTAAAAATATATATATTCTATATATATATATATATATTTTTATTTTTTATTTTTTGGGTTTTTGGGTTTATTCGGTTTTTGAAGTTTGGTTTTTCGATTTGGGTTTCGGTTTGAGTTTTAGACTAAATTCGGTTTTTCGGTTTTGGTGCAGTTTGGGCAAAAAAAAACCAAAATCCGAATGCTCACCCCTAGTTTTATTTGAATTCGTTTGCTTAGGAAAAGTAGTGACGAAGTATTAAATTAAATTAAAACAAATCACAAACCACAAAATGCAACGTAAGTGTATTATTTCTTGCCCAATTTAGTTTAGTATTCAAACCCAATTTCAATGTAAACTGTAGATTGATATTTTTGACTTACAACAAGTGGTGCTGCCATTTCAAAGCTTCAAAACAAATATGTTAAAAATGGCGAACACAAAAGTTCTAACATGACTTCACTTACTCCTATCAAGTTACTTAGTTAGCATGTTGCTAGTTCTGAACGGCCACAATCTTGTCCTAATACTCCTATTAGAGAGTCAAAGAGAGATGAATCCATATTCAGCATTCAAGCTTTGGCCGTTTCACGGGTTTTGAAGCAGCCAGAGACGCCTTCAAGATGGGTTTGATGAGGCCATCTTCCAATGCCGTCGTCGATGTAAGAGCCTCTTTCACTATGCGTAAACCCTGTAGCAGCAATATCGAGTATGAGATTCTCAGTTGCAATTTTTCGCATCACGTTATCAGTAACATGTCCCACGACCAATGGTAGACACATGAAAAGGGAATTAAGCACGAAGAATCATGCAATCTACTCCCAACCCACCACTGTGTCTCCAACTCTATCTCTCCCTCTCTCAATCTCTTTCCTAGAAATAACGTTGACAGCTCTTTCCTCTCCCCGCGTTCCATATCTTACGTGTGTTTATTTTATGCGTAAAATACCCTCTCCCCTAAAATTTTTCTTACATTACCCGTGCCCACAACACAACACTTGTATATTATACCAAATTCTTGATTCAAAACAAATAGTGAAATCTTACCTCTTCGAGCCCAACTTGCACGTCCACCTCTTCAATATCAGACACGGAGATCTTCAGCTCATTGAGCACGGAGATGCATGATGTCATAGCCAACGGTGAAACAGTCAAATTATTGGTCACCATGTGCATCCTCTCTCCTTTAACATGATGGTTTCTCACATCAGGGTCGAAATTGAGACGGGAAAACTCGTTGGATTGGCTGAGGTTTGACATGGTTAGATAGACTCTTGTCTTTGCACTCTTCAATTGGACCTTCTTAGACTCGTCTGCTACACTCAGGTGCAGATTAGCAATAGCCACTAGGCCACTGTTACTCCCCAAATACGACATGACACATCCCAAAGGAACCGTGAGCATGCCAAAAAGGAAATTGATGAAATCGTTATCTGCTTGAGCAAATAGGAACTTGTTAGTCGATTTCTGTATAGTGGCCTTCACAATCATCTTCTTGATGTTGGTAGATGCAACTTTCTCGTTGATGCATTGCAACCAAGCATTCCCCTGCTCGCTGGATTTCTTCGACGCCAACCTTATTTGGCCACCACTCAGCACGAAGGCCGTCAGTGGATTCCGGGAAACCAATGATAGCCTCAACAAGTCCACGATCTGATAAAAAACAAACCATAAACAATACTCTTTTTTAGGTAACATTCTCAAGAAATATATAAGAATTAAGAGAAAAAACAGAGTACCTCTTTCGATCCAAAAGCCACATTCATCGTCTCGGCACCATCAATATTGGTCCCATCAATGTCGAGACCCCTGAGAGTTTCCATGAACGAACCCATCACATTAGGCATCACCTTCAGATCATCACCGATTATGAAAGAAGCTGCACTTTCAGTGAAGACCCCGTCGTATCTATTGATAGAATTGGGACTTGCAGGAACAACATTATAGACGTTGAGCCTCAGTTTACGCAACTCAGCATCGTAGCAACTTGCTGGAGCGAGGAGCTTCTGCTTGGCAACCTCTGTCTGGAAATGACCAATGTCAAGATTCACTACGCCCCTGTACAGCGTGCTCAAGCTTCCAATAGCAGGCGCATCGTCTACATTTTGCTTCTCAAGGACCTTCAAGATCGTTCCCAGTGGCAGCAGTAGGAAGCTTAGCAAAACGTCCGTGAAATCGCTGCCAGCTTCTGCAAACAGGACCTTAGTTCTCTGCTTGTTCACCACAACCTTGATATGCAACTTCAATTCCTCGCCCTTCGACATGTGGCTATGGGAAGTGAAGATCCTGTACTACCGAACTTCAATTCTTCGTCCAATACATGAATCAAACATAAATGAGATACGCGACTCTTCATTGAGTACATGAATTGACAGATGCATGAATGTTTTAACAAACTTCAGTATGCAAATTAGTACTTTTCAACATGACATTCTATTGCTCGAAGCAGTGGCGAAACCAGGCTGATCACATCATGGTTTTATGCAACACCTTTTATTAAGCCAAAAATAGTTAGCTATAATATTCCTTGATAGGAAATAACAATAAAAAATCGAGCAAGATTAACTAGGACTTGTTTGGTTTCCTATTGTCAATAATAAAATCCTTATAATAATCTCAAAGCATAGTTATTAAATCTACATAATATCATACTCCCTCCGTTCCTTCATAGTTGAGTCATTTTTCCATTTCGAGAAGTTTCCTTATAGTTGAGTCATTTCCATTTATAGTAACTTTTTTCTCTTTCTTACTTTACTCTCTCTTACTTTATTCTCTCTACTTTATTCACTTTTTACTTTTTTCTCTCTACCTTTTTCTCTTTCTTACTTTTATATCTATTTATTTAACATACTCAATATTCATTTCTTAAACTCCGTGCCGAAAAGTTTCGCCTCAACTATGAGGGAACGGAGGGAGTAACTTGCAATGTCAAGTCAAGCAAACCAAAAGAGCCCCAGTATAAGTTTCCGAAATACTTGAAAATGTTTTTTATTTTTAACTGGTCATAATGGAAAAAGAACCCTTCAAATCTTCGTTTCTTTCAAGGCGCAATTTTAAAATTTAGTTGACAATCTAACAATTTATACTGTAGACGAAGAAAATAGCAAATCAAAGCAGTACATTAATCAGAATAAATAAATTAAAGTTGTTTTCGGTCTAAACAAACAAGAAGCTCAATAAATTAAAAATTTATATCCCTTTCAACATCACTTCAGTAAAAAAACAGCAAATAGCAAGACAAGATTTTCAGTTCAAAAATTCGAGCATCGACGCTGATAGATAATCAAAATCAGAGCCAATTATAAATATTCAGATCGAGATTAAGAATTACCTGGTTGATAACTCGTAAAATGTGGCAAGAAGATTGAGTGAATTGTTCAAAATGAGAGAGAAGTAAATGGCCTTTTTAGTCGTGTGAGGTAAAAAGAAGCATAAATAAGCTCTACTGAGATGAAATTTCAAATCGTTTCCCTAAATAGGAAAATTCTATCCGGAATGGGATTCTCTGCAGTGCTGTAAATCACAGCAAATACAGCTGGGTTAAACGCAATTTTTACTGAATAAAACGCAGCGCTGCAAAAATTTTTTTTGTTTTGTTTTAGTTTAATACTATTATTTATATAGTATTTATTAATGTAAAATTTAGTTAGTTAAAAAAAAATTTAGATTCTTTTGAAGTGTTCACTGAGAATGGAAGAGAGCACGATTAAACTAGTTCCTGGAGGAATAAACAAGTAGCGGCACTCGGTGAAAGCGGCGGAGGGAGGGCGGGGGCGGCGCAGCTGCAGACGGTGGCAAGTTAATTGAGTGACAAGTTTAAAATGAGAGAAAAGTAAATGGCCAATTTTGCAACCAAAAAAAGTACTAGCACTAATTTCAATTCATTTATGTAAATACAAAATACCGAATAAAAATTAAAACCGTATATCTCAAAATTTATTGTTTTTTTTCTTTATTTAATTAGTTGTTCTAATAAAATGTTTAAGAACCTTTCAACTATATATAAAAAAATCTTAAATAACGATTTAACATAGTTTACAAATAAAAAGATATTTAACCATTTCCACAAATTTTACCATTTGTTATACATGGTATGTAAGTCCGGTAAGGTTGAGGCGTTGAGTTGAGTGAGAATGAAATAAAAACAATTAACATCTAAAATTCATACTCCCATGTAGTTAAAACTTAAAACTTTAAATATAATTGTAAATTACAAAAGTTTGTATGAACAGTCCCTTGAACTTCAAAAGAGGCTTATTAGATTTATGTATAAACTTATTTGGGTGTATTAAAAACCATAAATTTAGATCAAATTATAGTTTATCATGCAACTTTCAAAATGAAAGAGCAATGTATTGCTAGTATATTTTTGCATCATGGCTTTCAAAATCATCTTTTAGGAGTTTATGGAATGTGTTTTTGATAGGAGACATATATCTTCTTTATTTCTCTTTATTATTACTTAGTATCTTTATAATATATAGGTTAAGATTAGATTAGATTTGATGCATTTATTTTAGGAGATGATAGGATATCTTTTTTATCTCCCCATATTATAAATATGTGGGACTATTTTCATAATGGGATCATCCAACCAAGATAACGTATGTTTTCCAATCCTAATTTGGATTCCCTCCGCCGATCCTGATTGGAAGCCGGAGTATTCTATCAGCCGCCTAGTTATCGCGTTGCCCGACGGGAGGAACCCGCGCACAACTCGAAACTATTATTTCCGCCGACCTGACGAAGGGCGTCGGAACACTTTTTGATCGCCGCAAACACGCTGCAGATCGCAGTTAAAGGAGAAGGTCCTTAACAGTTTTCTAGCCGATCTGACTCATGAAATGTAAATGCCAGATGGCATGTTTATCAAATTCGAGATGATTCTTAAACAGCCTCCAGGTATCGAAAAGTTTCAAAATAAATTTGCATGGTTTCTTGTAGATTTGTATATTAATTGGTGAAAGTCAACTATTTAAGATAGATTTGGAAAACAAAAAAAATATGTGCTCGGTTTCACAAACCGAACACATTTCATCACCTAAGGCAATGTGATTTGGAATTAACTCTCTCTCCGATCTCTTTCCCTAGAAACGTTGTTGACGGCTCTTTCCTTTCCCCTCGACCCAATTTTCTAGAGTTTAGACGCACTCGAAGCTTCTCCTATCCTACATGTGTTTATTTCATGTGTAAAATAAGTCCCTTCATAAAAACTTTCCGACATCACCCTTGCCCATCACGCAACACTTGTATAACAGTACCAAATTCTTGATTCAAAACCTCATTGAGCCCAACATGCACGTCTAGTCTTCAGCTCATTGAGCACAGAGAAGCATGCGGTCATAGACAACGGTGAAACAGTCAAATTATTGGTCACCATTTGCATCCTTTCTTCCTTGACATGATGGTTTCTCACATCAGGGTCGAAATTGAGACGGGAAAACTCGTTAGATTGGCTGAGGTTTAACATAGACTCTTGTCTTTGTACTCTTCACTTGGACCTTCTTACGCTCATTTGCTATACTCCTGTGCAGATTGTCAATAGCCTCTACGCCAATGTTTTAAACAAATACTAACTATACACATTATTCCAAATATGAAAAGTTTTAAACAAAATACTAACCCTACATGTTATTCTATATGTGGACCCTACAATCCACTAATATTACTTCTAAACCTTTTTTCCTCTCTCTCTTACTTTATCAATTGCGCATTAAAACTAGTGTCATTCATAACTTTGTCTGTATTTTGTGGACGGATGTAATATTTACTATATTTAACATATTTTACAACAAAAAATATAACCATTTCCACAACTTTTTCCATTGGTAAGCTGTGTGAGAATACACCTTACATTTACTTTTATGAGTGAATTACATATTTAGGACCTATACTTATCACAACGAACGTTTTTGCGGTCCCTATACTTGCAAAATATCATTTGCGGTCCTTATACTTGTACTTATGCACGTTTTAAGGTTCTTTTCGCTTTTTGATCTTTTTTTGGACGAAAATACCCCCAAAGAAAAAATTTGTACACTATTTTCTCTCTTTCATCCTCCTTCTTTCTTTTTCCTTTGTCTATAATAAAATTAGAACTAAAATTATGGATTTGTTAATCTTATTTCCTTTTCTCACATCAAAAATTTCTCTTCGCAATTCTAACAAAATAATGTAAAATAAATTCTTAGCTGAACTTTTGATTTGTCTAATTTCCTTCTTCAAATATGTCTCATCTCAATTTTTCTTTTAATTATACAAGTCATTTACAGAAAGAAGAAAGAGAAAAAATGAAGAAGAAAGAAAAAGGAGAGAAAATAGTATATAAATTTGTCCTTCATTTATTTGGGGGTATTTTAGTCCTAAAAATGTCAAAAAAAAGAAAAAGAACCTTAAAACGTGCATAAATACAAGTATAGGGACCGCAAATGATATTTTGCAAGTATAGGGACCGCAAATGATATTTTGCAAGTATAGGGACCGCAAACGTGCGTCGTGATAAGTATAGGTCCTAAATATGTAATTCACTCTACTTTGATTGTAATTGTAGTACAAAGTTTGTATGAATAAGCTCTAAGAAAGAGTTATACATTGAAAAAAAAATATAAATCATCAAGTTAGATCAATTCTAATTCTATTTTGTCCAACAAAAATAAAAATCAATCGGAAAACCTTTGGATTTCAAATTTGCTGGCAATTATCTCATGCCAACACAAATATGTGAAATTGTATCTCGAGTCCGAATATAATACGTGCACATTTAGTTACACAATGCCGTCTACTGTAATGACATCATACATGCACATTGAGTTAAACGATGCCGTCTACTGTAATTATCTATTACCCTAACCCCAGAGTTGCTCACTCTACCTTTCCTAAAGGAATGCTGAGCAAACCGAAGAGAAAACTCACAAAGTCATGTTGTGCCTGACCAAAAAGCAGCTTGTTCGTAGATTTTTGCGTCATGACTTTCAAAATCATATTCCTAGAGTTTATGGAATGGTCTCTCTCGCCAATCCGAATCTGATTCAGGGCATTCCCCTACTTTGCTCGGCTTATGGTGACCACATAGACATCGAGCAGGAAGGTAGGCTAGCAGTTAAGACATGGACAACAAGACCATAATCCCCAACTTCAATCCAACGGGTTTCTATCCATGAAAATAATGCACAACACGATTGCAAGAACATGTCAAAACCTCAAGGAACGAGAGCCTCGACATATAAATAGGCAACAATGCATTCATCATGAAAAGCAAATCAGGTCCAAAGACAAAGTATGAAACACTCTAAATCTTTAGCCAGTTCACATTTGGAAACATTGCTCCTTTAGGGTGTCGTGCGTAGCTACTTCCCAAATTGTGTCCACAGTCATCCCCAATCTAGCCCTACCCCTCTAATGCCCTTCTTGATATGATAGAACGGAATGGTGGAATGGAACATTGTTTCCTACTTCCACTTTATTCATTTGCTTGGCACAATGGAACGAATGAGGTAATGAAATGAAAATGCAAAGAAATTGTCATTTCATTCCATCATACCAAGAAGGAAGTCTCCAAAATATCATCAATCGTAACAATGTACCAACATTGGATCGCATGGATGTCTCACATATAGAAATAGAACTCTCACGATTTTGTTATTTAGACACTTGCAAAAAAAAATTCTTATACTCCTACTTACTAAACCCCAGAGGTTACGCTTATATATGTATTGATTGTATATGTATTTGAATGTTGCTATGTTGGATAGTTTGAATCTCAGGACAAACTAAAATTATTTCATAGACTCATCATAGGCAAATGAGCATGCAGTATTTTTTTCTCTGGAGTAGATAAAACGACAGTGATATTATTGCAAAATGTGAAAAAACAAACTACTCTCTCAAGGGAATTCCCAAAAAAAAATGGAATTTGAATGAGCAAAACAAATTCCATCATCAGAAGATCAAACTTTCTTCTAGTTAACTGGAGTACAAATAAGAGAATAAATTTCATCTTAGCATCCGGAGATTTATCGGCATAGCTGGCCTTGAGCCACACCATATCTTGTATAAGCTCCGGCATGCTAACCTTGCATCCCTCAATCAGAGTTCGGATGAAAAAGTTATGACCGTTTTACGAAAATTGCACATTCATATTGAAACGTGCGGCCGGACATTTTGAGCACTGGACTCCAAATATCAATCTTTGGAATTCATTTTGGCTTGGATTGACTTGCAAAACTCGATTCCAAAGTGTGACAAAATATAGACATTTTAACAAATTTGACTTGGGTGAACTTATGCTACTGTAGCTAACAAAGTAGTATTTGTAAAAATATGTAAGTGAAAATTTAATTTTAACGAAATAGACCAAGCTAGGTTTACTATTACTACTCCCTCCGTTTCATTATAGTTGAGTCATTTTTCCATTTCGAGAAGTTTCTTCATAGTTGAGTCATTTCCATATATGATAACTTTTTTTCTCTTTCGTACTTTACTCTCTCTTACTTTATTCTTTTCTACTTTATTCACTTTATACTTTATTCTCTCTATCTTTTCTTCTCTCTTACTTTTTTATCTATTTATTTAACACATCCAACATCCCTTTCTCAGACTCCGTATCCAAAAGTTCCGCCTCAACTATAGTGAAACGGAGGGAGTATTATTTAAAAGTGTCCGAATTGGAATTTGACCTAGTAGAGTTACAACAATGTAGGTGATGATGAAGTATAGCTCTATTCATATGTCGTTTCCTTTTAGTTTAATAGGTTGGAAATTTGAATTATCTCGATGGTAAATGGAGAACCATACTCGTTGTCCACCATTCCAAGCCAGTTACTCATAAGCTGGGCTATAATTTGACGGCCTGTTATCCACCTATCCAAACCAATCATTCCTTTTCTTTGTTGTCACACATTACTGATAAAATTACAAAACCATTTACATTATGATAAATACTATTGTTGACTTATGAATGTGTAAATAAGATAATTAATTGGACCTGCGCAAGACAATGAAGCTCTTTTAGCATTTATAATTTGGTTTGACTTATTTTGCAATTGATTTGACTAATAATACTTCCTCAATCCCGGATAATTCGTCCCAGTTTTCTATTTCGGTACGTCCCACATAATTTGTCCCATTTCAATTTTACCATTTTTGGTAGTGAACCCCATATTCCACTAACTCATTCCTACTCACATTTTATTATAAAACTAATATATAAAGGTAGGACCAACGTTCCATCAACTTTTTCAACCCACTTTTCATTACAGTTTTTAAAACCCGTGCCCGGTCAAAATGACCCGAATTATCCGGGACGGAGGGAGTATTATTCAATACATAAGTCAAAAGAATAGATCGTACTGTAATATTGAAGTAATGTCTCATCAATGTCTAGAAGCCGAGAGACACAAGAAATTACTCTCTCCGTCCTTAAAAATTTAACGCTTATTTTCATTTTCATCAGTCTCTAAAAATTTATCACCTTTCACTTTTCTATTTTCGATAGTGACTTCTTTTTCTATTAATTCATTTCCATTCACATTTTGTTATAGTTAATATATAAAAGTAGAACTCATATTACATTAACTTTTTAAATTCACATTTTATTACATTTCTTAAAATCCAAACCAAATCAAATAGTGATAAATCGCGAGCCGTTCAAGGGGTCATCTTCTTTAGGGCGAAGAAAATATCTAGCCAGTTGTTAGAGAAAAATAATATATATATAGTATCAAATAAATGAAGAGAAAATGAAGTATTAAGAGATACATTTGAGATGGGATAGAGAAAATATATTTTTATTGAGTAACAAAATTGTTGTCTTGTGTGTTTTTGTTCGATCGTACAATTTAATTATAGATAAGCCCACTTCTTGTATTACTACAAAATTACATCATAAATGTCAGAGTTAGTATAAATTAATGTTAATACAGGCGCCTGGCAATGTTGAATTAAGGGGAATTACTGACTAAATAGGTTAACCTAAGGTAACGTAACATGACCGGTATGAAATGCATATTTCATTATTCAACTGAAAAACAGTTATGATATGATATGACTACGACCTCTGAGCCCAGTCCAGCAAACCTAATTGGCCGAGCCCGAGACACATGTACGACTAGCAAGTCAAGCTGCCTGGACAGCAGCAGCTCGTGCACGCCTAAAGAGAACAATATCAAGGAATGCTCGACACAAAAATTATAGCTCCAGATATACATATGATCTTTTTAATATCTTACTCCCTCCGTCCTAAGGTAGTTGGAGCATTTCGTTTGAACACACGATTTAAGAAACTAATTTGTTAAAGATTAAAGTAGAGGTTGTAAAATAAGAAAGAATAATATAAGAGAGATGAAGAAAGACTAAAATAAGAGAAGGAATAAAGTTTTTACCAAAAAGGGAAATAACTCAACTACTTTGAGATAAAGTAAAAGGAATACGACTCAACTACCTTAAGATAAAGAGAGTATTATTTTTTCATATTTATGGTTTATTTTGGGTGATATCTTGCTTTATTTGCAAGATATTTTTTGAGTCATAATAGATTAGAATATATTTATCTTCTCGGATTTCTTTATCAATTCTTTCCCGTATTATATGAAGAGAATTGAACAGAAATAAAATCTTTTCTGCCACCTCTAGAACTCTAACATTAGGCTACCTGGAGGCCTAAATAAAGATGCAAAACCATATTAATCTAAGATTTTCTTTGCTTATTATTTTATTTAATTGACAAATACTATTTGAAATATATAATTATACTCTCTTTGTCTCTATGTAGTAGAGACGTTTCTTTTCGGCATGAGATTTAAGAAATTGTGTTAAAAGTGAGTGAAGTGAATGAAGAATAAAGTAAGAAAAGAAAAAGGTAAGATATGAAAAGAGAATAAAGTAAGAGATAAAAATTAGGTTATTTTTTGCCCCATAAAAAAAAAGACTCAACTACGATAGGACAACCCAAAATAAAATACGACTGAGGGAATACATGATAAAGTGAGTCTTGTGTATTTTGTTAAAGTGACAAATATTATTTGAAACATCATATATATTTCATCCCTAGCTCTCCAAACATTGGAAAATCCTATAAAGGATACGTTTGGGTAGATGATCAATTGCAAGATCCGCCTCATGCCTTCGTAATCTCTCCCAGTTAACGTACAACCATATTACCTTTTTAAAGGCCATTCCAACGACTATGGTTACACTGATCACAGTGAACACTGTCAAAGTTGTGAAGTCGATTGTTTCGCCTTCTGTATTTGGATTGATCAGCCATTTGGATGTTTCAAAACTAATCTGCAGGTAAATAATCGAAAAACCCGCAGCACACAAGGTCATAGCCAAACAAAAACTGTTTAGTAATGGCAATCCAACGACGATGGAGATGATTGTGCCTAGGGATGACACGAATGCTATGGTGTTATATGTTATCAATCTACGGAATTCATTGGGACGAGTATAAGCCTTTACGACATCACCTGTTAGAGTTTGTATACTAGAAATTACGTTTCGAGTGATTGAATATTGTAAGACTCTTATTTTATTTTCCAAGGAATAAAACAAATTATTTTTGTCATAATGTTGTTATGTTTTACATTTAATGGATGTTAATTGCATGTTTAAATGTATAAGTTAACTTAACAAAGTCTAAGTCTTTGTTTTAATAGACCGGTTGTGGGCGACGTCCACTTTAAGGTAACACGGTCAGTCCTAAACAAAGAAAAAGAAGAATTTCACGACCTAGATGGAATTAGACTATCCATCGTGAAAGGTTGCAATGTCAGTCCACATATTTCTAAGCCTTACTGAAATAAGATGACATTGGTGTGGCAAAGCACTGAACGGATCTAACAACAAGACGTGTCTTTGTGCTATCTACTGAAAGATGAGGTCTTGATAAATATTTGTTTCTTAATCAATGTAGGTTAGCATTGAGCATACGATATTAATTATGCATTACTTTGATTTATCAAATGGTGCGGGTTTTTCGTAACCCAATAATCCTGATATATTGGGTAGTGGTGATTAATATCTAGCGGTGCTAGGATTGCTATTATATTGAATCGTGCGTGAGGTGAGTCTCGTTTGATAATGTCCTCAAGAGGAGCGCGAAACAAGGTTTTATTATTCGGAACCTAGCTAGTTGGAGTTTGATTACTCTAAGAATAATAAATAAACGTTTCATGCTAAGTCCACTCTTGGAATTAATAGGAAGTTAATTAATTAAGTCAATAGCAGACATTAATTAATTAATGGACATTTTTATCTTAAGCGCGGGAAATGAAAGTTAAAACGGAAACCCGGATTATTTATAATTTCGGATTTGGATGGGGAGAGTTCAATATTACTTATGCAGTGGTTGCTCGTAATATTCCAATTAAAGCTTATATTAAATTGTGGGTTCTATTTAATTAGTATAAAGTAAATTGGGTGAGCCCATATCCAAAACCTTCCATAGTTCACTGTCTGGACCCAAAAGGAACTTAATATAAATAGGAGAATAAAGGAGATAGAAAATATTTTTTTTATTACTCAAATTTTCGTCCCCCTCTGTCCTTGAGGAGCTCGAAATTTTCTCCTTTTAGGAGTAGGATTTGTTCTGTCTCTTTTATTTAAGTCATAGTATTCCGGTGAGATCAGCCCATACTGATATTGGAGTACAGTTGGGGAACCAAAGAGAAGATCCGTGGTCTAGTATTCAAAGCGTCACGTGGAGAAGTCGCTAGCCATCGTCAATTCTTTGGAGAATTAATAAGGTATTATTTCTGCTCCGTATAGAAAAGCATGTTTTAGGTTTCAATTATACTTAAAACATGATCAATTCAAGTTATGAGCATGATACACGTGAGAATTACGCTAATAGAATTTGTTTAAATAATCTGCTAAATAGATCTGATTATTATGTGATTTATTTGTTCGATTAATTATTAAATCATGATCGAACGCTTCCGCTGCCAGTTCCTTCATCACCAGCCTTGTTTTGTGGCGTGTCATCCTGCCACACGCCCCCGAGTGGGTTGGCGGTGCCATTGTTGCTATCAGGACAACCACCACCATTGTCGATTCGGTCAACATGGGAAGTGAGAGACGAGAGAGGATATTGGTAATTGATGGTCGTCATCCTGACATACATGACAAGATTCTTCTAAATTCCAAATAGTTGCTAGTTGTGTCCGGAGGGCTCTCATCCAAGATTTCTATTGGTGTTTTGGCCATGGAGTTAGGTGTTCGCTTCTCTATATTTTTGCTTTCCACCAAATATAGTAAAGTGTGTGATTTAATTTGATCATATTGGACTAAATCAAACTAATTCAAACAATGAAGAGAGATATACTTCTTATTGTCCCCATTAAATGTCTCATATTTGACTGGCGTGAGTTTTAAAAAATTATTTGACCTAATTTGTTAGTAAAAGTGAGTGAAAAAAGTTAGTATAATTTGAATATCCTACTTTTATTTAGTTTATAATAAAATGTGAGAGAATGAATTAGTGGGATGCAAGGTCCACTACCAAAATTGTAAAAGTGAATGGAACATTTATTGAGGATCATCCAAATAAAAAAATATTGGACATTTAATGAGGACCGGAGGGGATAAGATCATAAGATGGAGTTGGTGCTTACCTCAAGTTGATTGCACCTCACATAAGATGGAGTTGGTGCTTACCTCAAGTTGATTGCACCTCACAGCAAAATGCACTATTGTCTCCCCATTCTCATCAGCTGCATACACAAGCTCCGTTCCCAGCCTCTCCACCAAAACCTTCAACACTGTATGCTGGCCGTGTTTTACACACAAGTGTAACACGGTCTCTCCCCAACGCAGCTTCTCCATCGCAGGAGAAATAGACACTTGAAGAAGAAGAAGTACGATCTCAACATGGCCTTTCATGACTGTAACATGAAGAGGGTTCATATCATGACAGTCTCGCCACCAGCAAGCCTCGGGGGATACTGATAACAACTTTTGGCATATCTCGATGTGCCCTTCTTCTGCTGCAATGTGAAGAGGCGACGACTTTTGGGTGTCTGAAATCTGCGCTAACCTCGGATTAAGCTTCAACACTTCATCAACAATAGCTGTTTGTCCATGCATTGCCGCTATGTGTAGAAGATTTCTTGAACAAGGAAATGAGACTCCGTGAACAAGATATGGATCTTCTTGAAGTAGGTGTACAAGTGTTGTTACATCCCCCTTTGATGTTGAATCGTAGAGTTTCCTTTCTATTACTTCACCCACCATTCTTCCGCACTAATTATGAATTAAATGATTTCATAACACACAATACATATATACTAATTACTATACATAAATGAAGTTTTCTTCTTATTCACGCCATCTCTCTTCTCCACAAATGATTGATGCAAATATCTGCACACTGTTTAAAACAGGATACATATTATTAGATTGACCCAAAGACAAATTTTATATTGTATTCATTCATTGTATATATAGTTTAACCTCCAATTAATTGTATTAAGTTTAGTATTAATACTACACTTCTCTGGTACTTTCTTCATTATTTTGATAGTGGATGTCTTAATCAACAATAAATACACTTAATCTATAACAAAAGCAGGCCCTTCTCACACTAAAAAACAGAAAATATCCATTTATACTTCCATGATTTCAATCAATCACCTTAATTCCATGATTTCTTTCCAACAGTTACAAACATATAACAAGGGAAACATCACATGTCATGTTTAGATATAAGAACATTGTTGCTTAGAGATAAGCCTACAAAACCAACAATCCAATGCCAAAACTAAGATAAACACAGAATCCAAATGCATACTCCAGTTTTCATGAATCTTATCCCTAAAATATGCTGCTATATTCTATCTAAAATAAAGATGGAAATATTTCATATATATGTCATAGCCTTGCCCTCAATAGGTGATTATACTCCACCACCTGCAACTGTAATGCATGCTAATTATAGTTTTTTTTTAAAAAATATACTCCCTCCGTCCAACCACAAGTGATCAACATTCTATTTTGAGTTGTCCCACCACAAGTGATCAATTTATTTTTTAGCTAAAAACAAAATTTCAACTATCTCTTACTTTATTCCATGTCTCTTACTTTCTCTTTATCTCTCTTACTTTTTCCTCTCTCATACTTTACTCTCTCCATTTTAACTCAATATATTTCATTTTCTTAATGCCCGTGTCCAAAAGAAATCTCACTTACAGTGGGACGGAGAGAGTATCATTTCTGCAGTTAAGACATCACCAACAAACCACAATCCCCAACTTGAATCCAATGGGTATCTTTCCATGAAACACAATAAAAAAGATGCACAACACGATTGCAAGAACATGTCAAAACCTCAAGGAACGAGTGTCTGAACATATATAGCAACAATGCATTCATCATGAAAAGCAAAACAAAATAAAGGTCCAAAGGCAAAGTATGAAACACCCTTAAATCTTTAACCAGTTAATCACATTTGGAAACATTGCTCCTTTAGGGGGTCATAAGCATAGCTACTTCCCAAATTGTGTCCATGGTCATCGCAAATCTAGCCCTACCCCTCTAATGCCCTTCTTGGTATGATGGAACGGAATGGTGGAATGGAACAATGTTTCCTAATTCCATTTTATTCATTTGCTAGGTATAATGGAATGAACCAGGGAATGGAATGAAAATGCCAAGAAATTGTCATTCCTGCCTTCATTCCATTCCATCATACCAAGAAGGAAGTATCCAAAATATCACCAATTGTAACAATGTACCAGCATTTGATCACATAGATGTCTCACATATAGAAATAGGATAGGTAAAAGCAAATTCGAGACAAGTTATTCGATGATGCTGTCCAAAATGGAAAAGTTCGATCAAACACGAGAAGAGAAAAAAAGAGAGAATCGCAGAGAACTTCTATATAGCTACAAGAATAGACATAGGAAGACATATAGAAAAATCTAGCACATATTGTTTCCGTTCTCTTTTGATATATGTGAAACCTAGTATGAACAGTCATGTTATTTGATGGGAGAAGATCATACAAAGGAAAAAATTCTAACAAAATGGAAAAAACGATGAAGAAAAACTGTAATCAAGGACTATTCAAGGAAAACATTCAATTCAATTCAATCTCTCCCCATTCAACATAAAAAAATAAAAAAAGATAAAAATTTAAACTTTTTGATAAATTACCCCATTAGCCATGGATGCAATGCCGTTCTGCAGGAACCGGTAGGAGTTTGTTGTAACCAATCAGCAGCCCATCACAGCACAATTATACACAAAATTGCCAGACCTCTTTCTATCAAGCAAATGCCACTGCGGCGGACCTTCGCTCGGGACCCACGAATTGACCTCGATGAATCCTTCACCGGCATTACGAGGCCCCCCAATAACCATGAGCCGATCACCGCATGCCCTAAACGCCAAACCCCAGCCGTACATTGAATCAGCGCGTTCGGGCAACCTCCCTACCATCACCCACACCCTGTTATCTTTCTCGTAGCTCCGAATCTCCATATCCGCATAGTCCGCAGCGTATAGCTGATTATTTACGACAGCGATCAACGGGGGTGCCTCGGATGTAGCAGGTGGCTCGTTGTCCCGTGCTGCACCAGTACGCACCGGGGACATGTTAGGTATTTCAGTCCAAGTTTGAGTATCCAAGTTGTACTCCTCTCCGCACGTGAGAAGCACGTTGTCGGCCCCTCCAATCCCTCCGACGACGTAAAATTTCCCGTCGAGGAACACGGCGGAGCACATCTTCCTTGATTTTTTCATGCTCGGGAGTGTCGTCCATGTCCCCGACTCGGAGTTGTAGAGCTCTACCGAGCTAAGAATGCTGCCGTTTAAGTCACAACCGCCGGCCAAGATGGCGATCTCCCCGAGGCTTGCAGACCCGAACAAACACCGGGGCGCATTCATCCTCATCCCCTTAGTCCATGTGTTGGTTAGCAAGCTGTAACGGTAAATCACGTGGGACATGAGATCCCTACCAAAAACAAGAAGCTCAGTTCCAACCGCGAGGGATTCCTTATCTGCAAACACGAAACAATCGTCAGGGTTCATTCTTGGCAAGCGCATCCACCTGCGACGGCTAGGGTCGAACGCCTCCCATTCCAACAGTTGGCACGACAGGTAGACCCAATGCTCGGCCACCTTATTTTGCCGTCTCAATCTGTACAGCTCCCCGGTCCTAATAAGAGACTGGAAGCTCCGATTCAAGGATGCAATCGCCCCATAATCAGCTCTAGAGCACTTGATCAGACAACTAATGGAGAGGTCGCAACCAATGCCACCAATTAACGAAGTCGTATTAGAATTTTCACCCGCGTGCCGCCTACTCCTAGACTGCATGGCGGATTGGGCCAAGGCCGCATTTACTATGCCACCGATTGGAGAAACGGTATCCATTTGATCAACGGGTCGCTTAGGCACCTTTCTGACACAAATTTCAATATCTTCACCTCTATTTATACCCTCTAATGGCCGCTTCATCTGCAGAATACCGGCATTCTCCAACCCCAAATTCACGTAAGGCCACCTGCCTTTTCGCTCACAACTACGTGAATAGTCCCTCGACACCCAACAAGCCCGGTCTTCCAGCATATCTTTAGATGCAAACCCCCAAAAGGAGTAGCAATTTCCTCACTAAGATGATGCAAATCCACTCTTCCTTTTTTCCTTTCTTTCTTTTCTTAGACTAAAAAACACTCCACTGTCAAAAAATCAGAAACAATACATCCCTGATCAGAAATTGAATCAAGAATCCAATTTATACAGAGAGATCAATTAATTACATACAAAAATCTAAGAAGAAACATTTGCCATAATTCTGTTCCATTCATCTCTTCAAATTCCTAAATTCAATTTTCGACAAATAGTATTGTTCAAGAAACGGGATGACTCAGGAGGGAATATAACTGTTCTTCAATAAACCATATTCAATAACAATCCTAAGAAAAGCTACTCAATTCCACACACACGAAGAGAAAACTGATCTTTTCTTATAAAGCAACAACATAACTATCTAAATGCATAATGAAACAGAAAAATTACTCAAGAATGAAAAAGGCCCAGATTGAAGAACACCATAAATATTCAATTCTGAATTTTAATCCATAATGAAACAGAATAATAACTCGAAATGAAAACAGCCCGGGTTGAAGAACATCATAAAGATTCGATCTTTGATCAATTGCAGAAACCCGTAAACCATTGTAGATTAGATCTGAAAAATCAGATCAGCCAATATCCACTTCCCAAATTTGCATAAAGCAAAACAAAAAGCTTTCAATCTTGCATTGGTTCCCCTCCCATCAAAATTAGATCTATCAAACAGTCCAAGAAAAAAAAGGGATGAAAATTGTCACCACTGCCTAAAACATCACAGCTCACAATAAAGCCAAATAGTAATAACAATTGAAAACAACAGATATCATCAGAGAGATCAGAGAGAGGGAGAGAGAGCTTACCTTTTTATTGGATGAGTAGAGAGAATAACTCTATTAGCTCGTATGTGTTTTTCTTCAATTCTTTCTTTCTCTTTATTTTGCTTTCTTCACCTGTATGTTGTGTGTGAAGAGTAACTTCAGTTGAATTCTTGGCCATCTTGTTGCGAAAAATCCTTTGAATTCTCACTGCAAAAAATCAAACAAAGGCTTTGGGCTGGGCTTTGGCTCTGGGGAGACCAACCTCCCCTTCTCTCTCTATATGTCTCCTCTCTACCGCCCCCAGCACATTGAAGTCATTTTGCCATTTTGATTCGTTTCAAAATAGTGTAGTCATTTCTTTTTAAATAAAAATCAACACTTTTTTCTCATCTATTTCACTATTTCTTACTTTATTCTTTTTTCATCTTTCTATTTTTTTCATTTCCTACTTTATTCTTTTTTTACTTAACTTACTTAGCATAATTTTTCTTAAATCACGTGCCGAACCCACCCACCATTCTATAGTACAGTGAAGTCATTTTGCCATTTTGATTCGTTTCAAAATAGTGTAGTCATTTCTTTTTAAGTAAAAATCAACACTTTTTTCTCATCTATTTCACTCTTTCTTACTTTATTCTCTTTTCATCTCTCTATTTTTTTCATTTCCTACTTTATTCTTTTTTTACTTAACTTACTTAGCATAATTTTTCTTAAATCACGTGCCAAACCCACCCACCGTTCTATAGTACAGTGAAGTCATTTTGCCATTTTGATTCGTTTCAAAATAGTGTAGTCATTTCTTTTTAAGTAAAAATCAACACTTTTTTCTCATCTACTTCACTCTTTCTTACTTTATTCTCTTTTCACCTCTCTATCTTTTTTCATTTCCTACTTTATTCTTTTTTAACTTAACTTACTTAGCATATTTTTTCTTAAATCACGTGCCGAAAGAAACACATCCACTACTATGGAACGGAAGGAGTATAAAAATAATAATATTTGGGACGGCATGAAGATTCATGCCTAGTTGGTAAAGCAAGAGAGATGAGAAGAATGATTGCACTCCCTCCGTCCCGGCTAAGATGACACATTGCTTAGCCGGCACGGGGTTTTAGGAGTTATTGGTTAAAGTGTTTAATTGGAGAGAGAGAAGGTGGGTGTAAGTATTAAAGTAGAGAGATAAAGAAAGATGGATATTTTAATAGGAGTGAGAAAAAGTGGTTGAGTGTATTAATTGGAAAGAGAAAGTTACCAAAAAAGGAAATGTGTCATCTTAATTGGGACAAACTAAAAAGGAAAACGTGTCATCTTAAGCGGGACGGAGGGAGTAGTAGATAGTGAGACCCTTGTTATTATTAGTAATTAATGGTGGGCCTTATACTGTTGTAAATAAATTGATATATATGGGTAATGAGTTGGGGACAAATTTCCATGAATGGAAATGCCATATGTATGAGACGGGCTAAAAGGAAAGTGTCCCTAATTTGGTATGCGAACTTTGTCAAGGTATCAATTTTGGTCCGTAACGTTTGAAAATATATTCTGAGGTACATGAACAACGATTTAATATCATTTGAGCTACTTTCACTATTTAAAAAAAAATTTGGGTGAAAATAACCTTAAGGCCATAAAGGGCAACTCTGTCTATTTATTCTATTTTTATTAAAATATTGGCAGCACATCTTTTCGGTTCACGAACTTTACCAAAATACTCCCTCTGTCCACGATTAAGAGTCTCATTTCTAAATGGCGCGAGTTTTAAGAAATGTTAAGAAAAGTGGGTGGAAGAAAGTTAGTGGAATATGGGTTCCACTTGTATATATTAGTTTTAAATGATATGTGAGTGGAATGAGTTAGTGGAATGCGGAGTCTCTTTACCATTTATGGTAATTATGAACCGAGACTCTTATTCGTGGACGGACCAAAATGAAAACATGGGACTCTTATTCGTGGACGGAGGGAGTATCATTTTAGGTCCCAGTTTTAATTCCTTCTCTGTTCGATCCTGTAAGCATTTCTCACTCATCATCTCTCACTCTTCAACACAATAATCTCACTTCCTCTCTCCATGATTCACGAAGCTCTGCTGCTAAGATTAAATCCTTACCTCTTGATCACAATTCTCTTTCTGGAAAATCTTCAATTCTTTAACGGTATTAGTTTTTCTCGAGGAGTTGGATTTGAATCACAACAAATTTGAAGGAAGCATTGATGAAATTGACAGTTTGTCGTCTTAAAAGATGATGAATCTTGAGAAGAACAATCTTGATGGCTTTATTCCAGATTCAATTCAAAAACTTCTAAATCTTTCTGTTTTAAACCTGAACAACAACAGATTCTGCGATGGAATCCCACTGATCATCGGAAACAACAACCTCGCTATATTACCTTGATCTCTCCGAGAACAATTTTACCATAGAAAGCCCACTTTCTCAAGGAATTAAAGATCAAACAAATAAAATGATATTTTCGCAAAGTTCACGGACCAAAAAGAATGTTCTTTTAATATTTTAATGAAGAAGATATAGTAAATAAACTAAAATATCCTTTATGGTTTTAAGGGTATTTTCGTCAAAAAAGGTTTGAAACAATAAAAAGTAGATCAAATGATATTAAATCGAAGTTTATGGATCTCATAAAAGATTTTCAAATGTTACAGATCAAAACTTATACCTTGACAAAGTTCGTGGACTAAAAAAAAATTCCCTCCATGTAATTTTACTACAGTTAACATAGTCGATTTAATCAGACATCTGGTAATAAAATTTAGATTTTTTAACCCGAAACTGCTAATATGATATCTTTTTTTATCGTAAGTTGTAAGGAGTTTACTTCAATTTTCAAATATGATTATAGCAAACAAAAAATTGCACTAACTGATTATTCAATAATAGGATTATTAATAAAGTTTTCGTTAATTGTTCTTTCTTCTTCGAAATTGATCTGATATTTGTTGGTTTCTCGATTACAAGAGATAAATTGGGCGTAATACAACTCAAAAGAAGAAATACATAATGAAAACCGAAACGAAATTATAATAACAAAAAACGAAACAATAAACCTTAAAAGTGGAAATAAGCCGAGTCGAGGAGGCCTCTTTTTGCAAGACGAGATACGCCTAGGTAGTGCTCTCAGATTGGTGTGTCATCCCGAAAGATAAAACAAATTTCGTCTTTGATAAAGCAGCACTGCTATAAGCAAAGCTCCGGCGAACTGGATGGAGGTGAGGGCAGAACTTCGGCAGAAAGACAATGCATGAGAGGGAGAGAGCTTATGCTGTTGTGTATGTTTGTGAATTGGTGTGCGATATGCATGGAGTGGCTAGCCTATTTATAGGTTGAGTCCACTGTAGGGGTCAACATAGCCTTGATGGTTGTCATCATTGGAAGGCTGTAACCGACGGGCGTTACAAGAGCTGGAGATGTTGATCCTAGACGGACGTATCCGGACAAGCTGCGCGTGTAGGTTCGTTCACGACGTGGACTTTATCACATGTCAGTCACGTTGGTTTCGCTGCGTCATACTGACGAGGTGTCATCCCATTTAGCTCGCTGACGTGGAAACATTGATGGTCTAAAAAGAATTAGACTAGCCTCAGGTCAAGTTCGAGCACCCGGCCCAAATACCATCCAAAGACCAATTGCCAAGATCCAAGGACACGAACACGAGCACTCGAGGCTCGCGGCCAAGGCAGGGCGGGCGACGGCGGTGTGGGTGTAGGCCACATAACCCATCTTAGTCCACTATAATTATTACACGTAATAATTCTTCTTATTAAATACTACTCCCTCCGTCCCGGTTAAGATGATACATTTCTTGGCGGCACAAGATTTTAGGAGTTATTGGTTAAAGTGTTTAATTAGAAAGAGAAAAAATGGGTGTAAGTATTAAAATAGAGAGAGAAAGATGAATATATTTAATAGGAGTGAGAAAAAGTGGTTGTATGTATTTATTGGAGAGAGAAAGTTTCCAAAAAAAGAAATGTGTCATCTTAGTTGGAACAAACTTAAAAGGAAAATGTTTCATCTTAAGCGGGACGGAGGGAGTACTAGTTTAATAAGGTTGTCACATCCAATATGAGATAATTAACTCTCTTAACTAATCTCATAGCTTATTAAATTAGCTCGCATTTGTGCCCAACTTTAATTCATTATTTCTCACTCACCAATAATCGGATTTGAGAAAATGAATATACTATGATCATATAATCCGAACGTAGATCGACGCTATGTCATTTAATTAAACAAAATTAAATAACTCGCCAAAGTTATTATTGGTCAAAGTTCTTTGACCGGACACATTCCAACAATATTAAAAAGAGTTGCAACGATGGAAGAGAAAATTATACTATGTATCTGAGTAATTTTTGTAGAATCTTATATGCGCGAACGTAGAAAAATTGCAGTATGTGAGAGGGTACTTTTGGTAAATCCAGCTGGCTCAATTTGGAGATATTAGAGGGGGAGAGACCGAGACAAGAGAGAGAGATAGAGGAGGCAGCTAATCTATACAATATATAAAAGGAGAGTTTTGGAGGAGTTTTAGAGAATTTATTTGCTATTTAATTTAAAAAATTATATTAAATTAAAAATGTTGAATTATAAAAGTCTATATGGAGTGAGTGGGAGGTTATAAACGTTAGATTAAAAGCTAAATAAATAAATCTGGTCAGCATTCTCACGTCTTCTTCATTTTCTTTACCATTTACTTCAAATCCAACTCCATTAATGAATAAATAAATAACAATTGCTTTCCCTCCAAATTCAGCCCCAATAAATCAATTGAGAAATATTGATAATATTTTATTTTTGTTGTTATAGGTATATTTTATGCGAACTCACGACTTCAGTAAGACAGATGGGGTCGTCATCATCGTTGACGTTGGTGTCCCAACTACCAACGTGCTAAGGAATTGAGGTCTGAAATCTGCTGGTTGTAGATTTTTTTTTACTTGATTTGTGGATCCATTGGAGTACGTACTGTCAAATAAATATGCAATTGTAGATTTTTTCCTTATTTTATTGTAGTTTTAAGTGGGGCGGACAACTTATAGATGACAAACTTTAAAGATGACAAACGAGTTATTTTACCTATGAGTTTTGTTGAAGAGTGTGAAAATTGAAGGTTTTAGTTTATAATGATGAGGTTGATTTTAATTTTAAAGTTAATATAGTGTATAAAGAAGTTTTAAAAATGATGAGTTTAATTCTTTATTGTGATAGATTTTTGTCTTCCTACTCCATGATTTAATGTTTAAACAATATATTATGTGATTCGTCTCGAATTTATTATGCTGCAATGTTGATTTGTATAGGATTTTGATTCTCATATAACTAAAGTTGTTACTTATATTGTTCATTGTTAATATTGATTCTAATTTTGTTTAATTAATTTAAAATTTAAAATTATTATTTTAAAAATATATTAATCTGTGCATAGTACAGACGGCGTGATACTAGTTAAATACTAAAAAACCACTCCTGCTAATTAATAATTTTTTGTATGTATCAAAACATAATTTATGGGAGAGGGAGCCTATATTTGTTAGGTTTGCGGTCTTTACTAAAGAAATTTACTCTATTACAACATGTATATCTATTTTATTCTTTCAAAGCTGCTGATCCATTAATCAATTTCCAATGCTCTTTATCCCTGAAAATAATTATTGATATATTAGTAATTATATTTAAAATTACTTTCATGACTAAGCATAAAGAATCTACAAACAAGCCTAGAAAAAAGTGTGACAACCTATAAAATATAAGCTTATTTGAATTAAGTAAAATATTCATTCAGTATGTATGACATATTATATCTACCAAAAATAATGAATATCCCCTAATTCAGTTATCAGCCCACGTAAATTTTCATTTGGCAATGCAAACATTTGATAGGCTGTCACACTTTTTTCTAAATAAAACAAGCATAAGATAAAGATTTTTGCAGAACAAATAAGAAATCCACTTTGTATAGTAATTTGGAGAAAAGGGTACAACCCACTAAATATTAGTAGTATCATCTTACCTTGGAAACATTATGCAATTTATATCTGCAAAAAAAAATTGTTGATATGTTAGTAATTAAGAGAGAGAGATTCATATTTCCAGCAGGTTCCAAGAGAGAGAGAAATTGAGTTAACACCCGTGCTTCATCTTTTCAGCAGGTTCCAATGTTATGTTTTTATGGGGAAGATGCATCTTTCTAACCAGCATGCTAAAGATGGGAATCCTATAAATACCCCCCTATATTAACACTCTCACTATCACTTACTTCCTCTCTGAATCGAAATCATCAAACTCATTGGTAACCTTCTTTCAATTGCTTTTCCATATCTTATTCCATCCCTCTGTACCCCTTTGATCAATTTTCTTCATCTCATTCCTTCTACTTCTCTGCAATCTGCAACATTGTTTTAGTTGTTGTTTAATCTTTGAATTTGTTTATGTTGAAAGAGATATTAAAAGAACTCAACAATGCCTCAGTGTTGCACCTTGATTGATAATTTGCACCCTTCGATTACTTCTTCTGTGATAGAGTGCGTTGCATCCGTGTCTTTGATGTTGCAGTGCCTGGGAATAAGGAGGAAATCATTAGCTTAGATTGTGTGCTTCATGATCGAGACGTACAATTTAGTATCTATCTATCTGTTTCTATAAATCTGGAAATCTGCCATGTTTTAATGCACCTACTTTATCTAACATTTCAGAGTGTGAGAATTCAAGCAACATTTCCAAGGAATTTGATTGAGAAGTTTCGTCTTGTTCTTTTCGACTAATTAACTTTGAAATCCAAATTGATAAATATCACCTATTTATTATGTAATCTGATATAGAAAGGGCATTAAGATAGTTACTGCACAGGATTTGTGAAATATCTTTGGATGTGTTACCTTTTAATGTGCAACGTTTTCTGCACTTCTTCTATCTTCAAGTGTAGACTTGAAGAGACTCTCATGGATGAATCACTCATCTGCACTATTGCAATCTCTATGTTAATCTTTTTGTCTCTATTTACCTTTTGTATTTTCTTCCTCTTATTTTGGAAATTTTGTTCGCTCATTTTGTCACGTGTAAAGAATCAATAATCTTATTAGTGTGGATCAAACATAGAAAATATTGCAATAAGTTCTCTATTTTGATTAGAATTTGACACAGATATGATTATTTACAATCTTTGAAGCCTGCTATGTTTAATTTTTAAACATGCTCTGAAAAAACAATTGATTTATGTCTGTGAAGTTTTGAGTCAGGGGTTGTAAGTATGAATGCTTTTGAATTTTTCCTCAAATATGTGAAAGTTTGATGTAGAAAAATCATTGATCTATGGTTGGGAAAAGGATTTAAGTTACCTTTTGCAGTTTACGTCCGTCTGTTAGTTTACAAACCCATATAACATTCCACCGCTTTCATCGGCCCCGTTTCCCTTCATTTTGTTGCCTCATATCTGCTATTGTACAGATGAGAACAGATCTGCTATCGTGTAGAAAACAATGAGTGTTTTATGAGAACATATCTGAAATCTAAGTCAATTACAAATCGTTTAAAATGAATCAAGAAGCGGATTTTACCTTTATCTTACTAATTTAAAGTGTTAGTTTGGTGAAAAGACAATTTTATCCTTTTTGGTGGGAAATGAGAAGCTGACTGTGTATTAAGTTTTTCTAATTTTTTTCAAATGTTGGCATTATACATGTTACAAAAAATGCTCAATTAAAGCAGAGGCTTCTCAAATGTTGGTGTAAGGGTATGACTTAGCTAAATATATGGCTTATAATGGTTTTACGTATATAATAATGAACTTGACGTTGGTCAGATAAAACTAATACCTTAACTTATTTTGGTCTTTAATGAATGGTTTTTCTAGCAAGTGTTAATCAAAGTTATGAAATATCAAAAGTCTCCATATTGTTCGGTTTAATGAATGATTTTTTAAGTCTTTGTTTTTGTTTTGAGGTTTGCTTTTTTTTAGTTTCTTAGTCCAGGCACATTAGTATTGAGGCACATGAAATCAACAAGAATTTAAGCTTTAACACTCATTCTAATCTGAACATCTCTTAATCCACTAAATGAACACAAAGCATAATAAACCAACAAAATCTTATCATACCATCATATTTTAAGAAAAATTATATGCAAGATGTATTCTATTTAGATGAAACCATACTCTCATACTATAGTCAGACAAGAATATGTAAATTGATTGACCTGCACTTTTAGAACACTATGTTTTTAATTCTACAACCAACTAAGCAATTTTCTTCTCATTTTGCAGATATATATTTTCAATTTAAGCAAATGAAGAAACTAAGAGATCTTCTACTATAAAGGAAGAGTTATATTCTTTATGAAAGCTCAAATAATCAATGAGGTAAGCCATCTATACCTTACATTATCCATTTTGTTTGGATATTGTATTTAATCTTTAGCAATCCTTTCATGATGTGTTGTTCCCTAAATGTACTTGTGGAATACATGACGGTTACCACCTTTACCCAAATTAAATTTCTAATAAACATTAAAATTTAAAGGCTTGTCTTTCAAAAATTTGATATTTGGTCCTTTGCTTTCACTCACTTCTGGATTCGAATCTGCTATTTAAGTTTTCATTTTTGAGTTATGTGTATTCATGATTTCGCAATTTCAATCTATAATTTACACATGCAGATCATAACAATTTAAATTTTTGAAGTTTATGTTGAAGTAGATAAATTCAGAAACTTTGAACAATTTAGCAATTCTAATCTTTGTAGTTTCAAATCGATTTTTACCTTGGAAGAAGTATTCTTCGAATTTTCTTTGGTTGTCGTTCGTGAGCTTGATCCGGCTCCAGATTTGTTTTTGATTTGCTTGGTTTAATGGTTTTTTTGGTTGATCAAGAAGTGTTGTAGCAAGTTTCCTCCTTTGAACTCCGATCTGCACCGTTTGGTCGCCATCGTTTTTGTCGCAGCAGACGTCAGCGGTTGAAGGTCGTTCGGTTAAATCCTTCAATCGGCGGATGATAAAAGAGGAAACTTGATATAATTTTTTGATCATGTGCTACCTGTAGAATTTGGCTTCAAGAACGGGCGAAGGGTGTGATTGGAAAGGAGGTGGTGTATTGGTGGAGAAGATGATCTTCTCTTCCTTTTTTTAAAATTTTATATTTCCTCTTCTATAATTTTAGATAGAATGTTGATATTATACTGTATTTATTTAGTGATTTATGATATTGTATTGGTGTGGGTGCGTAAATTGTTTTCCAAATCATGAATAAATAAATATTAGTATTATTTGTTTCTCATTTCTACTAATTCAAAAAATCACATTTTTGAGTTCTTATAAATTAGCCAAAATCTCACTTAATTCTAAATCACAAATGGAATTTTATTTAACAGTATTTGATGTTATTTGAAAACAAACCCATTAAAAACAACTTTTTCACCACAAAATGTGCACTTAGGTATTTTAGCATATAATTGATGTTTTCTCAAAACCAGGACATCCCTAATATGTAATGCATGATCATCAATGTTTATGAAATAAAGAGAATATCATCAAAATATATCACAACAAAATTCCCTATGAAAGATCTAAGCACATGGTTCATTAACTTCATAAAAGTTGGTGGATCGTTGGTCAACCAAAAGACACAATCATCCAGTCATAAAGTCTAAATTTGGTTTTAAAAAAAGTACTCCATCCGTTTCGCCATAGTTGAGTCATTTTACCGTTTCGGGAAGTTTCTTCATATTTGATAACTTTTTTCTCTTTCTTACTTTACTCTCTCTTACTTTATTCTCTCTACTTTATTCACTTTATACTTTATTCTTTCTACATTTTCCTCTCTCTTACTTTTTTTATCTATTTTTTTAACACACCCAACATTCATTTCTTAAACTTCGTGCCCAAAAGTTCCGCCTCAACTATAGCGAAACGGAGGGAGTAGTGGTTCATTCATCTCCATCATCAATCATAAAGAAATAGATATTGATGACTATGTTAGATAGTGATCTTATTACTGAACCTGCAATTAACACACATACACCATCTTCCATCGTTTTTAGAGCATGCGCAGTGGGGCGGACGATGCGACGGACGATGCATCGTCCGCCACATGTGGCATCGCGGACGATGAGTTAACCATCGTCCGTGGACGAAGCGCGGACGATGCTCATCGTCCGTCGCATCGTCCGCCACTGTGGCATCGCGGACGATGCCACGGACGATGCGAACGCGTTTTTTTTTTTGATATTTTTTCAATTTTTTTTCTTATTTAAACACCACAATTCCAACCCATTTCACACACTCCAATTTCACATCTCTTCAATTATTCTCTCTCATCTCCTCAAAAATGAATCCCGGCGACTACGATTTGAGTACATCGAATGGCTGCAGACGGGCCTTGACTCGATCCTTGTTCGATGCCGTTAATGAAGTCGCGGCGGAATGCTTGGCACAAATGCAGCGGGAGCAGGCAGCGGCGGAGGAGCGGCGGCGGCGCGGGTCCCTCGCCCGATACGACGTCGGACGTATGTCCCGCGTGAGCACGATGTAGCCCACGAACGTCTGTTCGCTGATTATTTTTCCGAGAATCCAAGGTGGGGCCCGAATGTTTTTCACCGCCGTTTTAGAATGAGCCGAGATCTTTTTCTCCACATTGTGCACATGTTGGAGGGACGTGATGAGTACTTCCAGTATCGGAAAGACGAGATCGGCAGACCCGGACTTATGCCGTTGCAGACAGTGCACGGTTGCGATCCGCCAGTTGGCCTACGGCACAACAACAAGATATGTTCGACGAGTACCTTTACGTCGGGGAGACAACTGGCCGCGAATGTCTCAAGACTTTTTGTAAGTTAGTTGTGGACGCTTTTGGCGACACATATTTGCGACGCCCGACTGCTGATGATTGTCAGAGGCTGATGAGGATGCACGAGACGGTGCACGGCTTCCCTGGGATTCTAGGGAGCATCGACTGTATGCACTGGCAGTGGAAGAACTGCCTGACGGCATGGAGAGGCCAATTTACCAGGCGGCTACAAGGGCAGCCACCCTACGATGATCCTGGAAGCCGTCGCTGACCAACGCCTCTGGATCTGGCATGCCTACTTCGGTGTAGTCGGGTCGAACAACGACATCAACTTCCTCAACTCGTCCACCCTCTTCGCGGATCAGTGCAGGGGTCGCGAACCGGCCATCGAGTTCACTGCCAACGGCCGCAGACATCATATGGGGTACTACTTGGCCGATGGCATATACCCAAGGTGGCCTGTTTTTTTGAAGACGATCACCTGCCCAATTGGTGAGAGGAGAGTCTTGTTTGCGGCAAAGCAGGAGTCCGCGCAGAAGGATGTGGAGTGGGCTTTTGGGGTGCTCCAATCGCGGTGGGCAATCGTGAAAGGTTCGGCGCGTTTCTGGTACAAGGAAGTCATCGCCGACGTCATGTATGCGTGCATCATCATGCATAACATGATAGTCGAACAAGAAGTTGGACATGTCACCGATTGGGTGGATGATGAAGCCGGATCTAGCTCCAGCACGGCGACCCCGCCTGTCACTCGAGGATTACCGATGGGCTTCGGTGAGGTTCTACAGCGACAGAGCTCAATGCACAGCCAACAAGACCATACTCAGCTCATGACCGACATGATTGAAGAAGTTTGGAACCGCAACCGCCGTTGAGAATTTGTGGTTTTTTTTATTTCGTATTGTAATGTTTTAATTTTAATGAAATGAAGTTTATTTTCCAAATTTTGAAGTATTTAAATATTCAAATAATAGATAAAATGCTTAGGGCGTCGCTTAGGGCTCCGTCCCACTGCAAGTGGAATGGACAGAGGATAAAATGCTGACGTAGCGGTGCATAGGGCATCGCTTAGAGCGGGCTATAATCCGTCCCATTGTGGATGCTCTTAAGGACAAGAATTACCGGCATGACACGAGGATAGAGAGGCTCTTGAATCAAAACTTTGAAAATGAGTCCCCGTTGCCTATAAATCTATTGTATCTCATTCGATTGGCTTTTTAGGTTGCCTAGTTTGGAAGTGACTCCCCTGACAAGAAGTTGATTTGGTTATCGAACTCTACACGTCATTTTATTGTGGATTCCTAATCTATTAACGCTACTTCTACTATTTTTTCCCTCTTTCTCTCTTATTTTTCCTTATTGAATTGTACATTAAAACCATTATCATTTACAAGTTTATCTATTTATTAAGGACGAATAGAGTACCTTTTTTGTCATTTTATGTCACACTTTATTAATTTTATACTATTAAAATTCATATCGTTCCAAAAGAATCTATTTTTAAGAAATTATATAGGGTATGAAAACGAAAATTATAACTCCCTCCGTCCCATATAATTTGTCCCATTTTCTGTTTCTATCCGTCCCACATAATTTTTCTCATTTCACTTTTTACCATTTTTGGTAGTGGATCTCATATTCCACTAACTCATTCCTTCTTATATTTCATTATAAAACTAATACCCCCCCGTCCCATTGAAGATGACCCACTTTCCTTTTTGGTTTGTCCCAATCAAGATGACCCATTATTTAAAATGGAAACACCTTTATCTCTACTTTATTCCCTTTCTCCTACTTTACTCTCTCCTCTTACCACACAAAATATAACTGCATAAAATCCCGTGCCGCCCAAGGAAGGGGTCATCTTCCTTGGGACGGAGGGAGTATATAAAAGTTGGAACCTAACTTTTTCTACTCACTTTTCATTATATTTCTTAAAATCTGTGCCCGATCAAAGTGAGATAAATTATCCAGGACGTAAGGAGTACTATAGTGGAATAATAAAATGGGACATTGAAAATGGGACGGGATCAGAGTGAAAATTCGAAGATTTTCAAGGACGAAATCCAAATTAAGTGCAATCATGGCGGTCAATAGCTCTGTATAAATTATTACGAAATTAAAACTCTTAAAACTTTAACGGTGTTCTTCAACGCGAAGCTTCTTCTTCAATCAAACCCAATTTCTATCTCTGGTTTCCCATTTCTAACTAAAATTAGGTACGCCCCGAAAAATGTTTCGGTCTTGAGCTAAATCTTTCATCGAATTTTGCTAAATGATTGCTCTCTTCTTCATCTTTTTGCTCAGGAATCAGCCCTATTTCTTACCTATTACTTCAATTGTTTCTTCTTCTTCTTCTTAGGGTTCCAGCTGCTTGCTCGTGAGGCGCTCGTAATCAATTTTACGGTAATGCCTCAGCTGTTAACGTAATATTAGTTCAATTGTTGAAAATTTCTCGTTTTGGCTGATTATTGTGTATTCTCTTCAGAATTTAAGCGCAACGTTTACTGAATTTTTGCTAGTATTTTACTCAGTTTCTGTCGTCTTACTATTTATCTTTGATTGTAACATTGATTATGGCTGATTTTGCGCATGAATTTAGTTAGCCACAAATATTTTTTAGCTGTTGTTTATATTAAGGGAGAATATTTTCTTCAAATTTTCTAGCAAGTCTATACACACCTTTGATGCATAGTTATAAATCAAGCAGATCTCAACCGAAAGTCGAAGTTCTTTCATGTTGTTAAATCCCTCTTTAGTTCTTTTGTGCAATTAATTTCTGGTAGTATGTTTCTTCAAGTGTATTAGTTGAATGATCAACCTGTTTGTCTGTTTGAAGATTACTCGGTTCAGAAATGAAGACGAGAGGTTATGCAGTAGAAATCACAAACCTATCTCCTAATGCAACGGAGAAAGATGTTCGTGATTTTCTCACCTTCTGTGGCGCAATTCAACATGTTGAATTTGTCAGGTACTCTCCATGTAGTGGTACTGATTAGATTTGATCAGTTTTCAGATATCTCATCTTTTATAAAAAAGTCAGAATCTCGCATCTTAAAACATGACTTAGTACGTATATTCGAGAAAAAAAAAATTTAACTAAGAGGGTGAAAGCTATTATGAGGTAAATTACCAGAATTCTATGGAGTTGTTACTACTAGAGCTTGCTGTAATGATCATTTTGTGTTTTTTGTTGATACAGTTTCATATTTTCTTTTTCTTTCACAGAACCGGTGACTCTGAATGTGTCACCTATGTGACTTTCAAAAATCCGCATGCTGTGGAAACTGCTGTTCTTCTCAGTGTGAGTTGAGTTTATGAAAACTTTATTTTACACCTAGTTAATAAAAAAGTCGGATAAGGCATTGAGTGTTGAGATCTAAGGCCTGTTATCTCGTCTTAAAAACTGATGAAAATTTATTTCGTGTAATAATGAAGTTCAAAAGTTTCTATTTTTGTTAGGGAGACACAATCTTGGATCAACCTGTACGCATAGTACAATGGGGACATTGTGGCGTCGATTATAATGTTCACAATCACTCTTCATGGAAGATTGAAGACGATGTTAATCTTAGCGTAAACACATTCCCTTCACTTCACCATGTCTCTTCTTAGTTCGTCTTATATCTGTAACTATTGAGTATCCTCATTTCAGCAGCGTTCTGAGAGACACGAGGCTGCGCCATCTGCTGGAAAAGCCGTCTATTCTGCCCAAGACACTGCAAAAGCAATGGCCGCCAAAGGATTTGTACTCGGAAAAGACGCAGTGGTGAGAGCTAAAGCATATGCAGAATCCCATCAAGTACCGGCAGCTGCAATAGCGAAGGTTTCACGGCTTAGCAATGGAATCGGGTTGACTGATAAGATAACTTACGGGATTCAAACAGCCAAATCTGTGGATCAAAGGTATCACATTTCAGGTACAACGAGATCAGCTGTGTCTGTGACGCAGAAGACTGCAGCTTCAGCTGCAAACGCGGTGGTTAGCTCGAGTTACTTCTCTAAGGGAGCTCTCTGGTTGTCCGGTGCTCTGAACAGAGCCTCTCAGGTTGCTGGAGATCTTGGCAATCGCGGTGTTGGCAAAGATAGCCAGTGAAGATTCTGTATAAACAGTGAGAGAACTTGTTTTACAAGCACTATTTCTATTAGTACTTCCATTTCAATTTTATAGGAGTAGTATATTTTCACGAACTACATCAAAATGATTATATGAATATATATACATTTCCAACTACCAACATCAAATTAATAATATTACAGATAAATGGTGCATAACATTGGCACGAATTCTCAATTTCTCATATGAATATGTGTTTAATTTTAGTTTCCAATATAAAATTAAAGTTTCCTTTACAAATATGTTTTGTTGTTAATATTCTTTTTATAACAATTAGGTCAATTTTATCACTCTGTTCAAATTGGCTCAAAAACTTTTTGCCACTTATATTATTAAGGGCATCTTTTTTAATACTACAAATTAAAGGATTCTACTTTCAAAACACTTTGCTTTGAACCATTATAAATAAAGACAATTCAAATCATGTGAAATAGTAGTAAACTGTAGTATGTTCTACGCATGGATTTTTAATACTTTTAAAATTTGACATTATTTTCTTCTTTTATATTGCTATCTGTGGATATTATATAGTTTGATTAGAAAAGATTCTTATAATAGGGGATAAACGCCATAAAAGATTATGAAATCCTTACATATCAAAGCGAATGAAATCCTTATATATCAAAGGGTGGTGATTTTGCGTCATAATATCTTTATGCCGTATTATATTATGTTATTTTTCCATAATTACATTTTATATTGCGACTTATTGAGCCATAATATCCTTATGTTATTTTGCCATAGTTACGTAATATCCTTAATTCCTTATGTTATTTTTGCCATAGTTTTTGGCAAAAATAACATAAGGATATTATAGCATAGAGAAATTATGTTTTAAAATAACCATCCCTTTTTAATTCACTTTCATGCCAAATTAAATGTGAATTTCTAATGGAAAATGAAGGAAGGAGTCTCCCTCTCACCACATAAATAACCCAACCTCGCTAGAGTATCATCGTGTAACGCCCCACTTTTTCAAACCCTAATTTTCGGGTTATAAAATTTTTGCATTAAATGTCTTAAATGCTATCATATGTGGATTATTTGATGAGTAATTAATTGCATAGTGTCTTTGTGACCTAATTGCGTATGAGATTTGAGATTGAGTTGAATAGTCAACTTGTTGAAATGTTGACGTGGCTATTGAATAGTCAAAGATGGGAAAAATGTGACGTGGCCGTTGAAAGGTCAATACGTTGAGAAAATGGAGTGGAAGTGAAGAGATGATTGATCTGAATATGTGAATATTTGATGCGGAGAAATATAATTTGGGTGAATTATTTTCTAAGGGATGAGTGAGAAAAATAATAGGAGCATTTATTTAAATCATGTGGATTTTCGGCCACTATCTTTATTGGAGAAGATATAATATTATTCTTGGATTTAATTATTGCTTGGGATAATTATCCAAATTAAATCCAAAGTCCAAATACTCTATAATTCCTACATGGAATTTTCGAAATTTGTCACCTTTGATATTCATGAGATTTTCGAAAATCTCATCTAGAAAGGAGGGAGGAATTATTTATTATTTTATTGATCCCTTATTTATTCTATTCCATGAATAAATATAAATAAACCAAAATATCCTACCATATCTTGCCAAATCTAAGAAGATATTGCATATCCTAATTAAATTAGGATTTGAAATTCAAATCCCTTTTGAGAATCAAAATACACGCCACTTTTGGCTATTAATTGGGGAGGAATATTATTATTTTCTTGCTCCGTGATATATTATTCTACTCCGTGAAATATTTGAATTAAATTATAGGCTAAATAAATAAGCCTAAATTTTCGAATTTCTCCTAAGTCTCAACGGCTTCAACGCCAACTACTCCTCAAATCTCTCCATATCTCTCCCAAATCTTTTATTTAATTAATTATTGGGATATTATTATTTGTGACTCTATAAATAGGAGAGAAACCCTAACCCTAGAGATCACAAAACCGGCGCCTCCCACTCCCAAAAATTTCGAAATCTTCTCTCCCACATTCTCCAAGTTTTCTTCAAGTTTTCTTCAAGATTTCTTCATCAATTGAGAAGAATTCAAGTGAAATTCAAGAGATTATTGAAGAATCAAGACTAATTCCTTGTTTCTACCGTTCGTTCTTTTGGAAAAGGTACTTTAATTATTGATCTCCTCTTCTTCTACCGATTAATCGGTATTCTTGAGTCCACATGCATTTAGATGAGTGAAGGGGAAATAAAGTGATGAAATTTGGGATGCATGGTTGTGTGTGTGTTTTTGACCGTGTGTGTGTGTGTGTGTGTGCACGCCTCGGTCGGCGTGCACAAGTGTGATGATCGTGTGCGTATGTTGTGTGTGTGGAACACTCATGCGTGACACGATTTAATGGTGATTTTGGAGTTGTTATTTGAATAAAAATGATATGCTAATCATACCTTGATTTTGATTGATGATTTTGAAAATAATCGATGGGAAAAAGGGAAACGTGAGATCATGCATGATTTGAAATCAATGATTGAATCTGATTTGTGATACGCCTAATTTAAAGGTGATACTTCGCGCTCTCAGCGTGATAAACGAGGAGAAGAGAATTCTATCGAGCTAAACCTACGAGGTGGGCTTTCTTTTAAAATAAGGACATTGTCCTAAACTGATATTGATGAGAATGAAAGATGTGTTATCATGCCTTGATTTGTTTTGTCGTGCCTATCCCTCGTGGCTATGCCACTATTGATATAATCGAATTCGGATCCTTGTAGAGCCGCAAACTCTACTTGGGTTAGTGTACACCAATGTTAGACCGAGTGTCAGCGTACGGGTTGGCCGGTCTAGTGACCTGGATTGCGGCCGCATTCCTTGTCATGTAGAATGAGGATATGGTAAACGTCTATGAGAAAAATGGTTGCGCGACCGTGATATTTGAGAAAGAAGATATTTTGGTGCCTCGGGTCTTTCTAAAGTTAAAACCCCGACGGACACTTGAAAATGGCATGATAATAACTATATTTGTGATAAAACTGTTTTCGGCAATGAGCCCATTGAGTATGATTATCGTACTCAGCCCTGCATGTGTTTTCCTTATGTGCAGGTTGAGTGGTGACGAGCGGGCGGCGGTGTTGAGTAGAGAATAATAAGATGATCTGTTGGTACTTAAGGTGTCGTTGTGTCCTCATACATAGCCTCACTTCTTTCTTGGTCGCTTCCGCTATTTTTATGAAAACTTATGATCTTTTGTTGGGATGAATACTTTTATTTCGTGGGTATATTTTGGATATGGAACACTTGAGAATATTTTGGAACTGTTGCTATTTTTGAGCATTATTGGTGATAGCCTTTTGTTGGATTTCTTGCTAAGGCATTATTCTTTTCCTATTAAATTGTTCATTAAATGCTTTAGTAAAAATCCCTTTTCAAATGGAACCCTAGCCTATGATCTTTGATGCATTTAAGTCCGTTTAGTTAACGATCGCCGCATTTATTATACCCTAGATGGGCGGGTCGTTACAGGACCCCGAGAAATATATCGATGGAACTCCTGAACTCTCCCCCGAAATGCCAATTTTCCTTATTTTTCCGGCTCGAACGTAACAGGGTTGCTCTCCTTCACCTAAAGAATCTCTGCTAGCGACCGTTTTTGCTCCCTTTGGTAGATGCCGGAAAGGACTCTTGCCGAACACTTGAAGGGCCAGCTCCCTGCTGTTGAGGATTCAGGTAACTTCTCACGTTCCCCATCCCTGCTTTCGAAGGGTTAAGGGGAGCTCCTTCTTTCTCTTGTCTCGGAACAGACAGGGAAGCCTTGTTCTTTCCGCCTCTAAAGTTTTCCTTGCTTAATGGTGGAAATTCCTTATCCCGCTCCTTCTCTTCTACAGCCTTATCAAGAGGATTACTCTCCCCAGTCTCTATCCCTCTAATGCCAACATCATCTTTCCCTAACACCGTGAGAGATCTCCTTTCCTCCGCTGATCCACTAGCTTTTAGGAAAGCCATGTTTTGCAGAGGTTGAGCTTCAAAGAGATCCAGTGAGTTATCAATTTCTGCACAGACCAAAGAGGACTCCCTGATTTCTCCATCCTCGAGAGGAAGGGCTTGGACCAGATCTAACCCTCCCATACTATCATTAGCCCCCGGCTGGGCCGAGGTATCTCCCTGATAATCAGCTTCATATGATCCAGTCTTCATAGGCATATCCTCAAACACCTCTTCTACCAAATCAGTGCCCTGGCCAACCTCAATCTCCTTCTCAAGTCTAAAATCTGAGACTCCCCCAACCTCATCTCCCTCCTGCTCAACAGCCCCAACCACAAGAATTCCCTCCCCCCGCAACCTCCATAAAATCGAAAACGGGGGGAGCATCCATCTTCCCATCCTCAATTTCCTGTACCTGTTTAAAACAAAATTTATTCCCACAAGCATCACTCCTAGGGGAAGGATTAACGCTCAACTTGCTCCGATTGGAGAGTCTCCTAGAGAAATGAGCCGTCGCAGAGCCCTTTCCGATCGGCGATGAGCCCTTGCGCCCACGTTTCCCTCCTCTCTTCATATCCACTAGCCTGAGACGGGGTGACATTGATTTAGCCCCCCAATTTTCTTTGCGATTGTGTCTTGTTTCGGAGATTCCAGCCCTGCCTGTTCCTCCACCGGACCTCCATCCAGTATGTCCTCCATCCGCCGGAAACACCAACACCAAACCAAACAAAGACAGAAAACAAACAATCTCGATGAAACAGTGACGCCGAAGATTACTATGTGAAAATCGCACACACTAGGTGTGAGATCCTCAGACTCAAAAATGCAATCTAGTTGTATACTGTATAAGTTAACTTAACAAAATCTAAGTCTTTGTTTTAGTAGATCGGTTGTGGGCGGCGTCCACTTTAAGGTAACACAGTCAGTTCTAAACAAAGAAAAAGATGAATTTAACAACCTAGTTGGAATTTGACTATCCATCGAGAAAGGTTGCAATGTCAGTCCGCATATTTCTAAGCCTTACTGAAATAAGATGACATTGGTGTGGTATAGCATTGAATGGATCTAACAACAAGACTTGCCCTTAGGCTATCTACTGAAAGGCGAGGTCTTGATAAATATTTGTTTCTTAATCAATGTAGGTTAGCATTGAGCATACGGTATTGATTATGTATTATTTTGACTTATCAAATGGTGCGGGTATTTTGTAACCCAATGATCCTGATATATTGGGTAGTGGTGATCAATATCTGGCGGTGCTAGGATTGCTATTATGTTGAAACGTGCACGAGGTGAGTCTCGTTTGATAATGTCCTCAAGAGGAGCTCGAACAAGGTTTTATTATTCGGAAAACTGGCCAGTTGGAGTTTTATTACTCTATGAATAATAAATAAGTGTTTCTTGCTAAGTCCATTCTTGGAATTAATAAGATATTAATTAATTAAGTCCATAGCAGACATTAATTAATTAATGGACATTTTTATCTTAAGCGCGGGAAATGAAAGTTAAACGGAAACCCGGATTACTTGTAATTTCGGATTTGGATGGGGAGAGTTCAATATTACTTCTGTAGTGGCTGCTCGTAATATTCCAATTATAACTTATATTAAATTGTGGGTTCAATTTAATTAGTAAAAGTAAATTGGATGAGCTCATATCCAAAACCTTCCATAGATCCCTGTATGGGCCCAAAAGGAACTTAATATAAATTGGAGAATAAAGGAAACAGAATTATCACAATTTTGTACTTAAAATTTTCGAAAATTTCGAGCTCCTCTAGTTGAAGAGGATTTCGAATTCTACTCCTATTCCCAAAAGGATTTCTTCTGTCTTCTTTATTTAAGTCCTAAAGTATTCTGGTGAGATCAGCCCACACTGATATCGGAGTACAGTTCGGGGAACCAGAGATAAGATTTGTGGTCTAGTATTCAAAGCGTCACGTGGAGAAGCAGCTAGCCATCTTCAATTCTTTGGAGAATTAATAAGGTATTTTTCTGCTCCGTAGAAAAACATGTTTTAGGTTTCAATATTCTTAAAGCATGATTAATTCAAGTTATGAGCATGATACATGTAAGAATTACGCGAATAGATTTTGTCTAAATAATCTGCTAAATAGATCTGATTATTATGTGATTTATTGGTGTGATTAATAATTGTTAAATTATGTTAATCCATGCAACACACCGCTTCCGCTGCCAGTTCCATCAATTGGTATCAGAGCCAGTCTTTGGCTCTGATTATTTGGATTTAAATTTCGCGAATTTCATGTATGCATGTGTTATTTGATTTCGAAGCATGTTCTTATTTTATTGTTTATAATTATGCATGATGAACTCAAGAACATTCGAATCAATAGAACTTGAATTATTCGAACGCACGAGATGTGCGATTCGTCGGCGCTTGCGCCGGGACGAATCGCGCTACATGCGATCGAAGAGGGTTGTCGAATTGAGTGGGAGCCGAGGGCCGACGGTGATGGGGCGACGCGCTGACGAGCGTGGGCTCGTGCGCGCCGCCGGCCAAGACCGCGAAACCATAGGCGGCGCCCGATGCGAATCGACGGTGGTGGAGAGCGAACTAGCTCGCTGCTCGTCCGAGAACTGCGGATTCTCTCCGCCGCGACGAACCCTAACCCTAGAAACCCTAACCCTAGAAACCCTAACCCAGTCACCCAGCCCTAGCGGCGCACGACCGAGAGCAGCCATGCCGAGAACGGCGGTTACTGGTTTGCGCGAGGCCGCCGGAGCATTGGGAGCTCGCCGGAGCTACGCGGCCATCGCTGCGTGGCTGGTTGACGAAGACCGGGGGAGTGTCTCGGCGGTTTTACGCTGGGAGAGAGGGAGGAGCAAGCAGCGCGCCTTCGGGCGCGGGCTGCCGGCGGCGGTCGGGCGGCGAATTCGCCGCGCCGGCGAGCGTCTCCGGGGGATTTCTTCAAATCTTCGTCGTGTTGATTCATGCAAACCTCGAATCACAAGATATTGACGAAAGATTATTTTGATGATTATTTAATTCATAAATTAAAAGATATCATTAAAAATAATATTATTTAATGAAATAAAATATTTTGGGATGATTTCCCTAGATTTTAGGAATGTTTTGATTATTTTCTATATCTATGGAATATTTTATATCCTAGATGATATAGATAAGAATAATTTAATAGTTTCCTAATTATCATATATATCTAAAATCTTTAATAAGATATATATATAAGATTGCATTAAATAATATAATTTAATTTTCTTCCTAATCTTGAACTTGGAAACTATATGAATTTAATTTTTCATGTCTAATTATGATTATAAATAATGTACTTTATTTTAGATATATCTTATAGTATGACATGAATAAGAATTAAATTCTAGATTAATAAATTCCTAAACTAACTTACTAAAGATAATAAAAGATTTAATTATCCAGTCAATTAAATACCAACATAATTTAATTAGTCTTAATCTGCCTTAAGGCTAAATGATAATTAATGAAAAACCATAACCCAAATATCTAAGCGATAATTATGAACTAAAAGTTTATATATGGTCTCCATCGGTTGGACTGCCAAATTTTGTGAAGTTGATTTTCTAATATTATCGCCACCTACAGAGTAGGGACAATAATCCTACGAAAACAGTAAGTTCATAAGGGCGGACTTCTCACATAATAAATAGAATGAACTAGAAAGTGGTTCCCAATATTATTGCCACCTGCAAAGTGGGGACAATAATCCTAAGGAACTGCGAGTTTCAGGGTTCAATCAAAATTTATGAGATAGCTTGGTTTTGTTATCAGCACATGAACATTGTTATGGGAGTGTGTTGTAGAAATAAAATTCTGTAATGCTAAATCTGATGGTCGTGCTTAGGCAGCATTAGGCGTGTTGACCTCCAAAGGAGGAAGATATTGATGTGTCGGTGTTGTGACCAGTAAAATTGTCAAAATTTTAATGCGTATTAACCTCCAAAGGAGGATACAATTTATTAATTTTGTTGTTGTAAGATACATAATTGTTTTGTGGTTATTTGTGATTATGTATTGAGCATGA
>NC_062968.1:7766609-7798600 GCF_023119035.1 Salvia hispanica
GCAATAGCAAGAGAAGAATGAAGGTGAGAAGGAAACCAGGAGTTGTCATTACTGTAAAAAACCAGGCCATCTGAAGAAGGCTTGTTTTGCTTGGAAAAGAAAGCAAGAGCAAGAGAATGGTGGAGGTGTACAGACGGCAGATTTGGCTCAAGAAGTAGAGGCTCATGAATCCTTGAATGTACATTCTGGAGCTGCCATTGAAGAGTCATGGATCATGGACTCTGGGTGTACCTACCACATCTGTTCTCACAAGGCTTGTGTAACGCCCCACTTTTTGCAAACCCTAATTTTCGGGTTATGAAATTTTTGCATTAAATGCCTTAAATGCTATGATATGTGAATTAATTGATGAGTGATTAATTGCATAGTGTCTATGTGACCTAATTGCGTATGGGATTTTTGATTGAGTTGAATAGTCAACTTGTTGAAATGTTGACGTGGCTATTAAATAGTCAAAGATGTGGAAAAATGATGTGGCCGTTGAAAGGTCAATACGTTGAGAAAATGGAGTGGAAGTGAAGAGTTGATTGATTGGAATATGTGAATATTTGATGCGGAGTAATATAATTGTGGGGAATTATTTTCCTAAGGGATGAGTGAGAATTAAATAGGAGCATTAATTAAATCATGTGGAATTTTCGGGCATTATAATATTTGGAGAAAGAAATCCTATTTTTTTTTCTTGGATTTAATTATTTGTTTGGGATAATTATCCAAATTAAATCCAAAGTCCAATTACTCTATAATTCCTACATGGAATTTTCGAACTCCACTTTGATTTTATCCATGAGATTTTCGAAAATCTCATAGTTTGGAGAAGAGAGAATTATTTTATTATTTGATCTCTTATTTATTCTACTCCATGAATAAATATAAATATGCTAAAATATCCCACCATATCTTGCCAAATCTAAGAAGATATTGCATATCCTAATTGAATTAGGATTTGAATTTATTCCTTTTGAAGATTGGAAAATCACGCCACTTTTCCTACTAAAATGGGGAGTATTTTATTTATTCTTGCTCCGTGATATATTATTCTACTCCGTGAAATATTTGAATTAAATCATAGGCTAAATTAATAGCCTAGATTTCGAAAATTCTCTCCTAACCACCTCCAAATTTTCGGCCCCTATAACCAACAAATCTTCCCAAATCTCTAATTATTTAATTAAGGGATATTATTATTTGTGACTCTATAAATAGGAGAGAAACCCTAACCCTAGAGATCACAAAACCGGCGCCCACTCTCCCCAATATTTTCGAAAATCTTCTGCGTGACACGATTTAATGGTGATTTTGGAGTTGTTATTTGAATAAAAATGATATGCTAATCATACCTTGATTATGATTGATGATTTTGAAAATAATCGATGGGAAAAAGGGAAATATGAGAGACATGCATGATTTGAAATCAATGATTGAATCTGATTTGTGATACGCCTAATTTAAAGGTGATACTTCGCGCTCTCAGCGTGATAAACGAGGAGAAGAGAATTCTATCGAGCTAAACCTACGAGGTGGGCTTTCTTTTAAAATAAGGGCATTGTCCTAAACTGATATTGATGAGAATGAAAGATGTGTTATCATGCCTTGATTTGTTTTGTCGTGCCTATCCCTCGTGGCTATGCCACTATTGTTATAATCGAATTCGGATCCTTGTGGAGCCGCAAACTCTACTTGGGTTAGTGTACACCAATGTTAGACCGAGTGTCAGCGTACGGGTTGGCCGGTCTAGTGACCTGGATTGCGGCCGCATTCCTTGTCATGTAGAATGAGGATATGGTAAACGTCCGATGAGAAAAATGGTTGTTGCGCGACCGTGATATTTGAGAAAGAAGATATTTTGGTGCCTCGGGTCTTTCTAAAGTTAAAACCCCGACGGACACTTGAAAATGGCATGATAATAACTATATTTGTGATAAAACTGTTTTCGGCAATGAGCCAATTGAGTATGATTATCGTACTCAGCCCTGCATGTGTTTTCCTTATGTGCAGGTTGAGTGGTGACGAGCGGGCGGCGGTGTTGAGTAGAGAATAATAAGATGATCTGTTGGTACTTAAGGTGTCGTTGTGTCCTCATACATAGCCTCACTTCTTTCTTGGTCGCTTCCGCTATTTTTATGAAAACTTATGATCTTTTGTTGGGATGAATACTTTTATTTCGTGGGTATATTTTGGATATGGAACACTTGAGAATATTTTGGAACTGTTGCTATTTTTGAGCATTATTGGTGATAGCCTTTTGTTGGATTTCTTGCTAAGGCATTATTCTTTTCCTATTAAATTGTTCATTAAATGCTTTAGTAAAAATCCCTTTTCAAATGGAACCCTAGCCTATGATCTTTGATGCATTTAAGTCCGTTTAGTTAACGATCGCCGCATTTATTATACCCTAGATTGGTGGGTCGTTACACATCGCCTCAAATTCATTGTAAGTGCAAAATGAAAGAGCTACACATCGTCCTCATCCCATTCATGGCCCACGGCCACACCATCCCCATGCTCGAAATGGCGAAGCTCTTCCACTCCAGAGGCCTCAAGACCACCATAATCGCCACCCCATACTTCTCCGCCCCCATCCACCACCCCATCGGCCTCTCCCTCACCCCATTCCCTCCACCCGCCTCCTCTTTGCCTCCACACATCGCCTCCTTCGACCAAATCACTCCCGACATCGGCATCCCCGCCTTCCTCCGCGCCACCGAGCTGCTTCAGGCCCCCATCAAGGAGATCCTCCGCCACCTCCGCCCCGACTGCCTCATCTCCGACATGTTCCTCCCCTGGACGGCCGACTCCGCCGCCATATTCCAAATCCCGCGCCTCGTCTTCTACGGCACCAGCTTCTTCTCTCGCTGCGTGTGGGAACAGATCGATTTCCACAGACCGTACAACAGCGTCGTCAATGCGACCGAGGCGTTTCTCGTGCCCGGCCTTCCTCACCGAATCGAGTTCCTAAAATCGCAGATTTCTCCATTCCGTTTGCGAGAAAATGGGAAGAATTGCTTCTCCGAAATGTTTGACAAAATGAATGAGTCTTGGGAGAAGACGTACGGAGAGGTTGTGAATAGCTTCCTGGACCTTGAATATGCTTATTCCGATCACTACAAGAATGTTATCGGGAGGAAGGCATGGGCAATAGGCCCACTTCTTCTATGCAACACCAGCAGCAAGAATCAGAAGAGAGGAACTGAATCAGCTATTGACGAGCACGAGTGCATGGCTTGGCTCGACTCGAAGAAGCCCAGCTCCATCGTCTACGTTTGCGCAGGCAGCATCGCCAGCTTCAGCCGAGCGTAGCTGACCGAGACCGCGGCGGGGCTGGAGGCGTCCGGGCGAGATTTTATTTGGGTTATGAGGAAAAATGGAAAAGATGAGGAGGATTTGGTGCCTCTAGGGTTTGAGGAGAGAGTGGGGAGCAAAGGGCTGATCATAAGGGGGTGGGCCCCTCAGCTCATGATTCTCAATCATGCGGCAGTGGGGGCCTTTGTGACGCACTGTGGGTGGAACTCGACTCTGGAAGGGATTTGCGCCGGCATGCCAATGGTGACGTGGCCGGTCAATGCGGAGCAGTTTTACAATGAGAAGCTGGTGACGGAGGTTTTGGGGACTGGGGTTTCTGTTGGGAATAAGAGGTGGATGCTTAGGGAGAGCGAGGGAGTGGAGCGGGATGCAGTGGCAAGGGCGGTGGAAGAGGTTATGGCGGGCGGAGGAGCGGCTGAGATGAGAAGAAGAGCTCAGAGTTATAAGGTAATGGCGACCAAGGCTGTTGACGAAGGTGGATCTTCTTACAATAGCTTGAATGCTCTCGTCGAGGAATTGTGCAACTATGTTGCTCCCACCAAACAAGACACAAATTAATTTGGACTCCTTTTGTGTTTTAACTTTTGTTCTATTGAGAAAAAAATATTACATTTTATATATTAAAGACTATAGTCTCACTGAACATTCACTTTTTAAAAATCAACTCCTAAATATATAGAATCGTCATCAGATCGGTCCTTTTTTTAGAGTGTCCACAGTGGCGTGGAACAGCCCCGCCACAGCCACAAAAACACTTCTAGACCAATAACAACCACGCCACAACCACAATTCACATTATTTTATTAATTGTTGGTATATTTTAATTGGACTAGAATAAAAATTATCGGACGAAAAATAACTAAAAAAAAATCATTTATTAAAAAAAATTATGAAACCAAATCTTCGTTGTATTATAAATATTGGAAAATTATACAACGAAAATTATCTAAAAATACTTAAAACAACACCGACAACGCTCATATCATGATGTGCCCGCTCCTCTACGTGCCCCAGAGCTCTTCCACCATATTGGCTTGGAGATGGAGATGTTCATTTTTCCTGCGCATATCGGTGAAAGCTTGGAGCAAGTATTCATTACTACGCGATACACCCATTTGCAGGGACACGGTGACAACACAGAGAATTGAACTAGCACTATCGTCCGATGCCCAACGTTCTGCAGCCGGTCCTTCATCATCTATTAACATGTTATGCAATATGATACATGCATACATGATATCAGCGACATCGTCTTGGTGCCAAACTCATGTTGTGGCACCGTATAATGCCCCATCGCGCTTGGAGCACACCAAAAGGTCGCTCAACATCCTTCCTCGCACCCTCTTGACGTTATGCGAAGTAGGCTTTCTTCGGACCAACTGGATTAGGCCTGAAAATTTAATCCGCGGGTTTAGGGTATTCTCGACCCAGTCCCAATACCCGACGGGTTTTGGGTACCCGAAACCCGAAATTATGGGTTCGGGTACGGGTTTGGGTAGTTAATGTTAGGATTTTTCGGGTTTAGGGTACCCGAAACCCGTATTAGGGTACCCGACTAATACCCGGTTAATTATGTATTTGTGATAAATATTTTTATTTAGTATCGGGCCTATGGCCCGTAGGGTAAATCTGGGGTACTTTTATTTAATCACATGTAGATTTAATACTTCTTTACATTCGTGTTCGGTTCATGTTGCATTGTTTATGTTCTTACTTGTTATCTTTTGAAAATATATAGTTAATTAGTTATTCTTTCTCCATTTTATTTACATGTTCATTTAACGTCTTAAAAAATTATTTTAATTTCTTTTATGTTTCAAATTATACTAAAAAAAAATTATTTTAAAAAATTAAGTAGTGTCTATTTGTCTAATGTCTACGTTTGTTTTATATAATATAGAATTATAGTCAATATATAGTATAAGTATTGCGTTACTTTTAATAATTTCTATTCTCATCACAATTTAATTTATATAAAAGAATAATTAAATATAATAATTCCGGGTTTATGGGTACCCGATTAGTTGGGTTCGGGTACCCGCATCGGGTATTAGGGTACCCGAATTCACATACGGGTCGGGTATTGGGTATGATATTTTTTAGATTTCGGGTTCGGGTACCCGAATTTTTGGGTTTGGGTACTCGCAGGTACCCGAATTTACACCCCTAAACTGGATGTCAGATCGTCTTTACAAATACGGGCCAACGCGGGTAAATCCCATCTGCCAAATAGTAGGCCATGTTGTACTACCCGTCGTTGGCCACATAGCTGATTTCCGGGCCCTCGCCTGGGCACTGCTCATTGAAGAGGGGCGACGACTGCAGAATGTTGACGTCGTTGTTAGACCCTGCAACACCGAAATACACATGCCAGATCCGCAACCAGTAGTCAGCCACGCCTTCCAGGATCATCGACGGGTGTTTACTTTTGAAGCCGATACTGAACTTCCCTTTCCACACCAACGGGCACTTCCCCATTCCCAGTGCATGCAATTGATGCTACCCATCATCCCTGGAAAACCGTGTACCCTCCCGTGCATATCTAGCAGTATCTGGCAGTCGGCGGCGGTTGGCTTTCGTAGATACTCTGCACCGAAGATGGCCCTGATGCCCCTACAAAACTTTCTCGGAACCTCCAGGCTAGTAGTCTCACTCATATGTAGGTATTCGTCGAACATGACAACTGATTGTTAGAATTTGTATACTAGAAATCACCTTTCGAGTGATTGAATACTGTAAAAATTCTTATTTTATTTCCCAAGGAATAAAACAGATTATTTTTGTCGTAATATTGTTATGTTTTACATTTAATGGATGTTTATTGCATAGTTAAAGGTATAAGAAACTTAACAAAGTCTAAGTCTTTGTTTTAGTAGACCGGTTGTGGGCGTCGTTCACTTTAAGGTGACACGGTCAGTTCTGAACAATGGAAAAGAATTCACAACCCAGATAGGCCTAGACTACCTATCGTGAAAGGTTGCTATGTCAGTCCGCATATTTCTAAGACTTACTGAAATAAGATGACATTGGTGTGGTAGAGCACTAAACGTATCTAACACCGAGACAAGTCTTTATGCTATTTACTGAAAGACGAAGTCTTGATAAATGTTTACTTTTTAATAAATGTATGTCAGCATTGAGTATACGTTATTGATTATGCACTACTTTGACTTATCAAATGATGCGGTTTTTTTGCTTGGGTAGTGGTGATTAAAATCTAGCGGTGCTAGAATTGCTATTATGTTGAATCGTGCGCTAGGTGAGTCGCATTTGATAATGTCCTCAAGAGGAGCGTAAAACAAAGTTTTATTATTCGGAACCTAACTAGTTGGAGTTTGATTACTCTATGAATAATAAATAAGCGTTTCATGCTATGTCCACTCTTGGAATTAATAAGATGTTATTTAATTAAGTCTATAGCAGACATTAATTAATTGATGGACATTTATATCTTAAGCGCGGGAAATGAAAAACAACACAGAAACCCAGATTACTTATAATTTAGGATTTGGATGGGCAGTGCAATATTACTTATGTAGTGGCTGCTCGTAATATTCCAATTTAAGCTTATATTAAATTGAGGTTCAATTTAATTAGTACAAAGCTAATTGGGGGAGGCCATACCCAAACCCTTCCATAGATCCCTGTCTGGGCCTAATATGAACTTAATATAAATGGGAGAATAAATGAGACAGAAAATATACTTTATTTTCTACACAAAATTTTTGTCCCCTCTCCATATAGAAGAGTACGGTTTTTCTCTTCAGCTCTCCTCCGTGGGATTGAATTTTTCTGTCCTATTTATTCAAATCCTAGTATCTTGGTGAGATCAGCCCACACAGATATCGGAATATAGTTCGGGAACCAGCCAGAAGATCCGTGGTCTAGTACTCGACATTTTCACAAGGAGAAGTAGCGAGCTATCGTCGATTCTTTGGAAAATCATCAAGGTATTATTCATACTCCGTAGAAAAGCACGTTTTAGGTTTCGATTATACTTTAAGCATGTTTATTTCAAGTTATGAGCATGATACATGTGAAAATTACGCGAATAGATTTTGTCTAAATAATCTGCTAAATAGATCGCAATTTTTATCTGATTTATTTGATGCACGCTTCTGCTGCCAATCCCTTCAATTGGTATCACAACTAGTCTTCGGCTCTGATTATTGGATTTAAATTTCGCAAAATTCATGTATGCATATATTATTTGATTTTCGAAGCATGTTCATGTTTTTAGTTGTTATTTTGTTTGCATGATGAACCCAGGAACTATCGAATCAAAGAACTTGAATTGTTTGAATATTCGAGACATGCGATCCGTCAGCACTTGCGCCGAGACGGATCGCGCTACGTATATTCAAGATGGGGATGTCGAAATAGTGGGAGTAAAGGGATGCGATCAAACGGCGACACGCAAATGAGCAAGGGGTTGCGCACGTCGCCGGAGAGACCACATAACCCTATCCTACACCGACAACTATGTCACGACAGTGGGAGTAAGAGGTATGCGATCATGGGGCGATGCGCAAACGAGCAAGGGCTCGTGCATGCCACCGGTCGAGACCGGGACACCTCAAGCGATTCCCGGAGCTGCGATTGACGGAGGGTGCAGTTAGCGAAGCCACCAGAAAACCCTAACCCTAGGCGGAACCCTAACCCTAATCACGTTCCATGTTGTGCGACGATCGGCCGAGAGCAGCACCACCTCGTGTGGTCGCTGCTAGTCGACAACAGTTTGACGGCGGAGGAGCAGACCGCCTCGGAACGGCGCAACGACTGTTGTGCGGCTGGACGGTGGAGATTTAAGGTGCATTGTGACGGTTTTTTATCACGAAAGGGAGCCAAGATCAGCCGTGCATGACGCGTCTGATGGCCGGAAGCTGAACGGCATTACGCTGTTCCGGCGAGCACTTCGCCGGTGTATTTTTCATCGTCGTTGATTCGTGCGAACCTCAATCAACGAGATAACGATGACAATATTATTTTAATGATTTTTAATTCTTGAAATTAAAAGAAATCATTAAAATATATTTATGGGAAGATTTCCTTATATTTGAGGAATATTTTAATTATTGACTATATCTATGGAAATAAATATATTTTGTTTATTCTTAGATGAAATTGACAATAATAATTTAATAGTTTCCTAAATATTGTATATCTAGAATCCTAATTAGGATAGATATGTAGGAATACATTAAATAATATAATTATTCTCTTCCTAATCTCTAATAAGGAATTAATTTAAATTTAATTTTTCATGTCTTTCCAAGATATAAATAATTCAATTTATTTTAGATACATCTTATGGAAGACATGAATAAGAATTGAATTTTAGTATGTTAACATAATTTCCTTAAATAAGATACTAAAGATTATAAAAGTTTTAACTATCTAGCGAATTAAATACCAACAGAATTTAATCAAGTCTTTACTGCCTTAAGGCTTAGGATAATTAATGAAAAACCATAACCAAAATATCTAAGCTATAATTACAAACTTTGTTTGTATATGGTCTCCATCGATTGGTCTGCCAATTTATGAAGCTGGTTTCTAATATTATCGCAACCCATTATGTGGGGATAATAATCCTATGAAATAGCGAGTTTATAAGGGCGGACTTATCAAATGTAAATAGTATGAACTAGAAAGTGGTTTCTAATATTATCGTCACCCATTATGTGGGACAATAATCCTAAGAAACTGCAAAATTCAGATGTTCAAACAAAATTTATGAGATAACTTGATTTTATTATCAGTACATGAGCATTGTTATGGGAGTGTGTTGTAGAATTGAAACTCAATAATGCTAAATCTGGTGGTCTTGCTTAGGCAACATTAGGCGGCCATGCCATTATGTGGTCTCTGGACTATTCGTCGGTGTTGTGACTAGTAAAAATGTTAATTTTAATCTGTCAGAATGTCACTTAATCCTCTTTCTGCAATACTCAAAGAAAACAAACTCGAGGGAAAAAATTACATAGAATGGAAACAAAATTTGGACATCGTTCTCACAGCAAATGAGTACAAGTTTGTGCTCACTACTCCACAGCCTTCGGTGCCAGCGGCTAATGCCTCACAGGCACTAGGAGATGCACATATGCGGTGGCATAAGACAAATGAGATGAATAAGTGTTATATATTGGCCTTCATGTCAACAGTTCTTAGACATCAGCATGCTGCCATGGCGACCGCTGCTGGAATCATGCAAAATCTCACGAATCTTTTTGGTACTAAGAATCGAGTAGCTAAGTCTCAAGCCATTCGGAGTATCATGGAGAAGACTATGAAGGAAGGCACATATGTGCGGGACCATGTCCTCGAGATGATGAGCCACCTCAATCAAATTGAGGTTTTGGGAGGGACGATTGATCCCGAGTCCCAAGTGACTATCTCATCCTTAAGAGTCTACCCCTTGCTTTCAGTAGTTCAAACTCAACTTTGAGATGAACAAGAGGAACTAAACCTTGGCCGAATTGTTGACTGAACTTCAGTCGGCCGAGGATCTAATGATCCAAGCTAAGGCAGCGATGGTTAGTTCGACACATCATTCCTCTGGCCCTAGGCCTGGCGTAAAAAAGAAGAAAGTGACGAACCAGGTTGCTGCTAAGGGTGCTAAAGGAAAGAAGAGTAAGGAAAATAAGAAGCAAAAAGGAAAGTGCTTCAAGTGTGGACAAAAAAAGGCATTGGAAGCCAGACTGTTCTAAAAAGAGCAAGGCTACAGGTATGCACCAAGCTTTAGTGGTTGAGTCATGTTTGGCTTCAACATCTACTCATACTTGGGTTATTGACACTGGAGCTACTGATCATATTTGTTTTGATCCTAACTTAATGCAGGTGACAAGGCGGCTCTATGATGGTGAGATTGAGGTTCATCTGGGCGATGCTACTAAAGTGATAGCCGTTGCAGTGGGAGACATTTATTTACGTTTTAGTAGTGGTAGATTTTTTATTTTGAAGAATGTTTTGTTGATAGCTTCTTTTAGAAGAAATTAAATTTCAATTTCTAAATTGGTTTTTGATGGATATTCGATTTCTTTTAATGACAATTGCGTTATTAAGAAAGATGGTTCTTATATTTGTCGTGGTATCATGGAAAACAATCTGTACACAATCACTTCTACAAAATTTAATGAACGTAAATCAAAACTTAATACAATATCAAAAATTTCAAGGAAAAGGAAAGAACCTTCAAATTCAATGAACGAAACGTACCTAGGCACCTTAGACTTGGTCATGCCAAAGAAAGAAGGATTCATTTTCTTGTGGACCAAGACCTTATTAAAGGTCTAGAGAAGGTGTCGTTCCCAACGTGCGAATCCTGCTTAGAAGGCAAGATGACTAAGAGACCTTTTAGGGAAAAAGGTAATGGGGCCAAGGGAGTACTTGAGCTCATTCATACTGATGTGTGTGGACCAATGTCAACCGAGGCAAAAGGCGGTTTTCGATACTTCATCACCTTTATTGATGACTTTTCAAAAATTGGATACGTGTATTTGATGCGCTACAAGTCTGAATCCTTTGACAAGTTCAAGGAGTTTAAGGCTTATGTAGAGACGTATCATGGCAAGAGTATCAAAAACCTACAATCTGATCGCAGAGGCGAATACCTAAGTGCCGAGTTTTTGGAATACTTATCAATAGCGAAAATTGAATCACAATTGACTGCGCCGGGCACGCCCAGTAGAATGGCGAAGCTGAAAGAAGGTATAGGACCTTGTTAAACATGGTTCGATCGATGATGAGTTATGCATAGTTACCAATTTCGTTTTGGGGACATGCCTTGCTTTCTTCGAGCCATATATTAGACAATTTACCATCAAAATCTGTACCTACCTACTCCCTATGAGTTGTTGACTGGGCGCAAGCCTAATCTAGAATATCTCAAGGTATGGTCCGGCTCAAGTATTGGAAAAGGATCCAACTAAGCTAGAATCTAGGACGGAGGTATGTTTGTTTATAGGTTACCCTAGAGGATCGAAAGCTTATGAATTCTATAGTCTCCGAAATAAGAAAGTTATTGTGAGCACTCACGCGACATTCCTAGAGGAGGACTTTGTAATAAATCATAGATCACACAGTGAAGTGGCTCTTGACGAGCTAAATTCTGTCACAATTCCATTAACCAAGAACAAGTATCAAGTGTACAAACAATTCTTATAATTTCAACTTCTACTCCAAATATTATAGTGCCGCGTTGCAGTAGGAGGGTTTCACATGAACCCGATAGATACATTGGTTTGACAGAATCTATGGATCATTCTTCAGACAGTAGTATATTGGATCCCTGAAATTTTGCAGATGCGCATGCAGATGTCGATCATTGCGAATGGGTGAAAGCAATGAATTCGGAACTACAATCGATGATAGACAAAGACATCTATGATTTTTCCGTCCTACCCGAAGGTTGTACTTCCATTGGGAGCAATTGGATATACAAACGTAAACGTGGACCCGATGGACGAGTCAAAGTCTTAAGGCAAGACTAGTGGCTAAGGGGTATACCCAAAAGGAAGGTGTCGACTACAACGAGACCTTCTCCCCGGTAGCCATAATCAAATCGAATCTGGTATACTTCTGTCTATTGCAGCCTACATGGATTGAGATGTGTGGCAGATGGACGTTAAGACTGTGTTCTTGAACGGTAGTCTTGAGGAGACCATCTACATGGAACAACCCGAAGGATATGCCGTGAAGGGCAAGGAACACATGGTTTGGAAGCTTAAGAATGCCATTTATAGTATCAAGAAAACGTCTAGATCATGGAACCAGTGTTTTGATCAAACTATTCACAAGTTTGGATTCGAAAAAATGCCCAAATGAAAGCTGCGTGTATAAGAAGATTGATAAGGGAAATGTGGTGTTCTTAGTTTTATATGTAGATGATATTCTTCTAATTGGAAACAATAAAAAGATGTTGTCATCAGTACGAATATGGTTGTCAAAACCAGTTCGAGATGAAAGATATGGGAGATGCGGGACACATTCTCGGCATCAAGGTTCTTCGCAACCGTGAAAAGATAACGTTGTGCTTATCTCAAGAACCTTACATCGACACTGTACTTAGTCGTTTTAGCATGCAAGATGACAAGAAAGGTTTCTTACCTTTTAGACATGGCGTCCATCTATCTCAAGAGATGTGTCCCAAGACACCGTCTGAGATAGAAGAGATGAGAAGGATACCATATGCATCGGCAGTTGGTAGTCTCATGTATGATATGCTTTGTATAATGCCTGATATTTGCTTTGTTGTTGGCATGGTTGCAAGATATCAGTTAAATCAGGGCCAAAGACATTGGACTGTCGTAAAGAACATACTCAAGTACCTAAAAAGGACTAAGGACTACGTTCTAGTTTACTATGCAGCCGAGCTCTGTCATTTGGGATATAATGACTCAGACTTTCAAGCTGATCAGGACTCAAGAAAATCTACTTCTGGATATGTGTTCACCTTAGGAGGTGGTGCAGTAATATGTAAGAGTGTAAAGTAGAAATGCATTGCGGAATCTACCATGGAAGCCGAATATGTGCCGCTTCGGAGGCTGCAAAGGAAGTTGTATGGCTGAAAAATTTCCTTTTGTACTTAGGTGTGGTTAGGAATTTGCCCAAGAGCATCACCATTTATTGTGACAATTCTGGTGCTATGGCAAACTCGAAAGAACCACGAGCTCATAAAGCGAGCAAACATATAGAGAAGAAGTATCATATCATAACAGATATTGTGCAGAGAGGAGACATACAAGTAGTCAAGATTGCATCAGAGAACAACCTAGCAGATCCTTTTACGAAGGCACTAGCGGTGAAACCGTTCGAGAGCCATGTTGAAGGGATGGGAGTTCGACTCACTCAAGAGATCAACTCGCTTTTAGTATAAGTGGGAGAAATTAGACGTACTACACAATTATTTGTATACTCGAAAGCTTTTTGAGTATAAGTGGGAGATTGTTAGAGTTTGTATACCAGAAATCACCTTTCGAGTGATTGAATACTGTAAAAACTATTATTTTATTTTTCAATGAATAAAACATATTATTTTTGTTATAATGTTGTTATGTTTTACATTTAATGGATGTTTATTGTATATTTTAATGTATAAGAAACTTAACAAAGTCTAAGTCTTTGTTTTAGTAGACCGGTTGTGGACGTCGTTCACTTTAAGGTAGCACAGTTAGTTCTGAACAAAGAAAAAGAGAATTTCACAACCTAGACAGGCCTAGACTACCTATCGTGAAAGGTTGCAATGTCAGTCCGCATATTTCTAAGCCTTACTGAAATAAAATGACATTGGTGTGGTAGAGCACTGAACGGATCTAACACCGAGACAAGTCTTTATGCTATCTACGGAAAGATTAGTGATGTCATACTTAGAGCACAGTACATATCAAGTATTTCACAATCTTCAGGTCAAGAGGATTCACTAGATCACAGGGTCTAGGAGATCATAAACCGGAAAGACTCTGGTCATTGGACTCACTCTCAGACAACTCTCAAAAACCTCAACCCGTTACACTAATGGCTAGTATAGGTAAGCAAATGATCGATCCCACAGAGAATGACATGATGCGAGTCGGAATCTAGAGGACTTGGAAAAGGGTTGGTTGCTGCCGCGCAACTATGAGTTGAGAAACAAAACTACTAGACTTGGGAACAACAGATTTACCTATTCTAACAGCTAGACCTAAGAAACAGAAAAGACAACACACACATTCATCAATAAACAGAGATAAAGCAGAATTTAGAACTTATCAACTAAACTTACTAGACCTGGTAAACAGACTTCCTAAAACAACTAAACAGAATAAAAACATGCAATGGAGACCATTTTCCTAAAACAGAAAGGTACGGCTGAAAAGCTACAGTGGCGAAACTTGTGACTCTAACTAACAACGATCTTCATATCTTTCAACGGAATAAGCATGAAACATGAAATAAACAGAGTAACAGAGCAGATTAAAACAGAGCACACCAGATCGGACGTCGGAAATTGAAATTAACTGGAAATTAAACAGATCTACAGCTACTAGACCAAGCAAACAAAGAGAACAGTAATAAAATATCCATAACCATGCAGAAATTCACCACCCTATTCAGATCGTACGTCGAACGCTTAATCCACTCCGGGTCTAAGCAATCCGAACTCAACAACGATTAAACCCATCTCCTTCTACTCCGATTCAACAAATCAACTCCGATCATCAACAATTAAACCACAAATCAACTCTGATCCAACAAGTCAAATGTGAAAAGCATCCAAAACAAGTAAACAACACCAATCAACATCAAAATGAACTAAAACGAAACACAAACTTCATAACAGCAATATTTAGATGTTCAACACAGAATCAAAAGACGCTGAGCTTCAAACGATGAAGTCTCGGCTCAAAAACCACGAAAACAGAAACTAAAATAACAATTGTCCTTCGCCCTCCGTGAGGACGGTGTTACATAACCGATGCATGAAATTGTCCTTATCAACGAGGTCTTGATAAATGTTTACTTCTTAATCAATCTACGTTAGCATTGAGCATACAATATTAATCATGCACTACTTTGATTTATCAAATGGTGAGGGTTTTTCACAACTCAATAATCCCGATATATTGCGCAGTGGTGATTAATATCTAGTGGTGCTAGGATTGATATTATGTTGAATCGTGTGCGAGGTGAGTCTCATTTGATAATGTTCTCAAGATGAGCACGAAACAAGGTTTTATTATTCAGAACCTAGCTAGTTGGAGTTTGATACTCTATGAATAATAAATGAGCGTTTCATGCTAAGTCCATTCTTGGAATTAATAAGATGTTATGTAATTAAGTCTACAACAGACATTAATTATAATTAATGGATATTTATATCTTAAGCGCTAGAAATGAACAACAACATAGAAATCCGGATAACTTATAATTTAGGATTTGGATGGGCAGTGCAATATTACTTCTGTAGTGGCTGCTCGTAATATTTCAATTTAAGGTTATATTAAATTGAGGTTCAATTTAATTAGTAAAAAACTAATTGGGGGAGGTCAGATCTAAAACCTTCCATAGATCCCTTTTGGGCTCAATATGAACTTAATATAAATAGGAGAATAAATGAGACAGAAAATATACTTTATTTTCTACACAAAATTTTCGTCCCTCTCTCCATATAGAAGAGGACGATTTTTTTCTTCAGCTCTCCTCCGTGAGATTGAATTTTTCTGTCTTATTTATTGAAGTCCTAGTATTCCGGTGAGATCAGCCCACATTGATATCGGAATACAATTCGGGAACCAGCCAAAACATCCATGGTCTAGTACTTGACATCTTCACGAGGAGAAGTAGCGCGCTATCGTCGATTCTTTGGAGACTCATCAAGGTATTATTCCTACTCCGTAGAAAAGTATGTTTTAGGTTTCAATTATACTTAAAGCATGTTTAATTCAAGTTATGAGCATGACACATGTGAAAATTACACGAATAGATTTTGTCTAAATAATCTGTTAAATAGATCGCAATTTTTATCTCATTTATTTGATGTACGATTCCGCTGCCAACCCCTTCACCGGTCCGGCACAGGCAAGCTGCCTAATTGCAACCGGTCCAATCTGGCCGCTGGCATCACGTTGGAGGGTGAAACACCATACCGCCCCGCCAAATACGTCGATATATGGAGGGAGAGCCATTGAGACATTCTGAGACGCCAACGGAAAAGCTCTGGCGGATAACGTGGGTTTTCGTCAAAGTATTAGCCGCTGGTTAGCCCCGGCATGGTCACGCTGGATATACCGCCGACGATGGATCGGACCACGGACCGCCGCCGCCGCCACATGCTCCGCATCCTCCTAGACTTCCCGTTCCACCTCTTTAACCACCGCGTCTAATGCCTCATCCAACACGTGTCGATAGTCGTCGTCAGCCATTTTAAGAGAGTGGATTTGGTGAAATTTTAGATTGGAGATTGGAATGGAATGAAAAAAAATAATGAGGAATGAGTTTATTTATAGAAAATAATAAAGAGATAAAAAATAAAAAAATATTTACTCGCCGGAGGTCGCCGCAGAACCTCCTCCATCGTCCCTTCCACATCGCGCATGCAGCCGCACCCCCTCCCCTGCCCCGGCTCCCCTCGTCCAGTAATGGGCCGCCGGGGCGGCTCCACTGTGGACACTCTTACAGTTCCATCAGTTTTAAAAACTGACTGTCAACAGTGGATTAGTGAAATTTTGACTAGAAGGTTTCATTTGGGATTATTAGTCACCTAAATATTTTCAAATTATTTCGCTAAATAACTACTCCCTCCGTCCCGTTTAAGATGTCACGTTTTCCTTTTTAGTTTGTCCCAACTAAGATGACACATTTCGTTTTTTAGAAACTTTCTCTCTCCAGTTAATACACTCAACCACTTTTTCTCACTCTTATTAAAATATTCATATTTCTTACTCTCTCTATTTTAATATCTACACCTACCTTTTCTCTTTCCAATTAAACATTTTAACCAATAACTCCTAAAATCCTATGCCGGCCAAGAAATGTGTCATCTTAGCCTGGATGGAGGGAGTACATTTTATTAGAAAACTAATATTGTTGTACATAAAACTAGAATCCACATTTCACTAGCATTTTTCATATTTTCTGTTACATTTCTTAAAGCACGAGCCGAGTCAGTTCTTGGCAATTAATCATGGATGGATGGAGTATTCACAAATATCCTTTCAAAATCCCGACAGAGTCCCTTGCTTTTGAGTGAGTCGTTGGGTTTGCAAGAGTTGGAAACACAGGGAGTCATTGCCAATCCTCTGGAGTCCATGCGTATTCCGGCGAGTCTTTGGATTCGCTAGTCTTGAACTCGGCGAGTCTTTGGATCAGAAATTGGAAAGCAGCTCTCCCTCAAAAACACTCATTTCTCTCTCTTTTCGAACAAACAAGAAGAAAATGGTTTACGTGAAGGGACCAGGCCTCTATCGGGATTTATCGAAATTGGAAATCCCTCCATCCGTTAAAATCACGTGTTGACTAAGAAATATATCATCTTAACTAAAAAAATTATTAAACAACAAATTATGGACTAGCCCTAGATAAATTATATGCTTCTGTTCATGATTACGAATTCCTTTTTGACACATACTTACAAAAATTATTAATTTAAAAAGTTGGTAAAATATAAGTCATATATATATAATATTAAATTTATAATGAAATGAGAAATAAATCAATTTGTGAAATATGTAGTCTATTTATCTATATAGAAGTATGAAATACTATAATACTCTCTCTATTTTGTCATAAATGAGACACTTCTTTTGAATATGTGATTAAAGGAAAATCTGGCCACCCGCTGAGAGACTTTCGACCTTAATCCGCAAGCCCGATCGAGTAGGATTAGTCGAATTCCGTCAAAGGCAGGTTCAGTACACATGTGGTCAAACAAAAAAAAAAGGAATTTATATTTAAAAAATTAAAGTGGAGAGAGTAAAGTATGTGGGAAAATAAGGTACTACCTCCGTCCACCAAAATTTGTCTCACTTTGACCCGACACGGGTTTTAAGAAATGTAATGGAAAGTAAGTTGAAAAAGTTAGTGGATTGTGGATCCTACTTTTATATATTAGTTTTATAATAAAATGTGAGTAGGAATGAGTTAGTGGAAAAATGTTAAAAGTGAAATGGGACAAATTTTGGGGAACGGACGGAAATGGAAAAATGGGACAAATTTTGGTGGACGAAGGTAGTAAGATAAAGAAAAATTAGTTTTTGCTAAATAGGTAAATAGTACTCCCTCCGTCCCATTGAAGATGACTCACTTTCCTTTTTAGTTTGTCTCAACTAAGATGACCCATTACTTAAAATGGAAACACATTTATCTCTACTTTATTCATTCTCTCTTACTTTACTCTCTCCTCTCAACACACAAAATAAATTTGCATAAAATCTCGTGCCGCCCAAGAAAGGGGTCATCTTCCTTGGGACGGAGGGAGTACTCACTTATGGTGACATTCCAAAATGGAGAGTGACTCGCTTATGGTTGGACTGAGGGAGTATCTATTCACGGACCGATTAAAATGGAAAAAATAGACTCATTGCCAAATGGAGAGATGCTATGCTCTAGCTTCCCAAAGCGCATGTACTATCTCGGCAAAATTGGGGATGAGATCGAGTCGATCCGCTCTAGGCTTGACGCGATTGACAAAAGCCGCAATAGGTATGGGATACAGATTGTGGAAGAGGCTGAGATGTCGCAAGTTGAATTGCGGCGGCGGTTGTGTCCTTGGGAAAAAGACGAAAACCTGGTCGGCATCGAAGATGCTTTGTAGAAGGTGCTGCGAGATTCGATTCTGGATAAGAAGAAGATACAAGGCATGGGTGGCATTGGGAAATCGACACTTGCTCGTGAGATATTCAACCACTCTAACATCGTTGCTGGTCCGTTCAATCGGCGTGGTTGGGTTGTGGTGTCGAGTGAATTTACGCCACAAGAGACGATCAAGCAGCTAATTTTCCAGCTGTGTAGATCGGGGGAGGAGAAAAAGGAACTGCTTGATGAAATCCAGATATTGGAGAAGTCGATGAAGCACAAGATGTATCTCCTACAAAACCTTCAAGAAATGCTTCACAAACAACTTGAGGGAACAAATTATTTCATAGTTATAGACGACGTGTGGAAGCAACAACATTGGGATTATTTATATTCATTAAGAAAGTCCAATCATTTTATGAAGTTTTCTCTCGTGAAGATGATACGGGAAAAGGAGTGAAGAAGAAGAGAGGTTAAGTGGTTAAGAAGATTAGTGAATAATGAGTTAATTGAGCTGTCAATTAGTTAGCTGATTAGTTAGCTGAGCTGGCAGCTTATCCCCAATAAATAGGGTCTGTAATCACAATTGACATTTTATGCTTAATGAAATGAAATCTATCCTTCTCTGTTATCTCTCTATCTCTCTCAACATGCTGTAACCGCCGGTGACCTTCACCGGCCAGGCTCCGGTACCTTCTTCGGTGGCTGTTCAGACCCCAGCCGCCCTAGTTTGTACCAGAAGACTGAATGCATTAAAATTGGGCTCGACCGATCTGTTCGATCGATTCAGTAGTGAATCGATATTTGGTTTGGTCCGGTTTGCATATGAAAACTTGTGAAAATATCATGCTATTTTTAATTGGAAAAACTCAATTGTTTGATCATGACACAAAGACCTATTGGATCAGTATTTTAATCAAAAACTCGATTCCGATCCAAAACCAAACTGAAATTTAAAATTTGGTTCGGTTTAAATTTGAAGCAAATTTTGAATTTTTTATTTGGTACGATTCAGAAATATAAAAATCGAAAATACCAAAAACTATATATATATATTTTTAATCATGTTACTCTTTTCTATCCAATAAAAATATGAGCATTTTTTTTTTCCATTCGTCCCATAAAAATATGAGAATTTTCATACCGTCCACAATTAAACATTAATATTAATATGAGTCTCACCATCGACTACCACTACTTTTAGCTACCATTCATATCACTCTTACTTTATCAATCGTGTATTAATTTCCATGCCATCCCAAATTATCATAGTTTTATGGGACGGATGGAGTATAATATATTATAACTATAAACAAACTCTATGTGTTGATGTATTAATAAATGTAGTACACCCCCCGTCCCTTAAATTTTCTCACATTTTGACCGGACACGAGTTTTAAGAAATACTATAATGGAAAGTGGGTTGAAAAGTTAGTGGAATGTGAGTTCTACGTTTAAATACTTCATCCGTCCCACAATAAGAGTCACATTTTGCCATTTAGGTTCGTTCTACAACAAGAGTCACATTTCATTTTTACCATAATGGTAAGTAGGTCTCCACATTCCACTAAACTCACTTCACTTACATTTTATTATAAAACCAATATAAAAAAAAATGGACTTAATTATTCGACTAACTTTTTCAATCCACTATTCTTTAAATTTCTTAAAACTCGTATCTACATTAAATGTGACTTTTATTGTGGGACGTAGGGGGTATTAGTTTTATACTCTACAAATTATGAGTGAGAATGAGTTAGTGTAATGTGGGGTACACTACAAAAATAGTAAAAAGAAAAAAGTAAAATGTGATAAATTTTTAAGGACGGAGGTAGTAATATTTAGATTTAAATATTGTAGTAATTGTTTGATATGTTAATTGGTTGATACGATATATGGAGTATATTTTAGTGACAATTATAGAAAATTAATTTTTTTTTCAATACAATGATCACTAATTGCTCAAATGACGATATAGACTATCATCGAATACGGCTTTCCACGTAATTCTAGATGTATCTAGAATTACAGTGCTTCTAAAACATTGTTTATGTCCTTACAGATAAAATATGTAAATTAATTATACAACCCGCAACAAGATTAATACAGAGCATGATGAATATGTGCTTGAGATGAAACTTCTAGACCTCGAGAAAAGTTGGAAATTGTTCTTGAAGAAGGCATTTATAAACAACACCAATGGCACATGTCCAGAAGAATTAGAGAGTATAGACCGACAAATCTTGGGAAAATTTGATGGTTTGCCATTAGCAATTAGTGTGATAGGAGGCTTGCTTGTGGTTTGTTCCTCAAGAATGGCAAAAGAATGGCAAGTAGTTCTCGATCAAATAGATTCCAATATCCCGTCAAAAACATACCAAATATTTTGGGGTTGAGTTATCAAAATTTATGTCCTCAACTGAAATCATGCTTTTTTATGTCTAGCCTTTTTCAAGGAAGACTTTATTATCCCTTCAAATAAGTTAATAAGCATATAGCATGCACAAAGTTGATCAAAGAGAAATGTAGTAGATGTATTGAGCATATTGGAAGAGGTTATTTGAATGAGTTGATTAATCGAAACATGCTTCATTCTTCAAATTCAGGATCTCACCATCGATGGTCAAGTTAAAAATTTTATGATTTGTACGTTGCATAGGTAAAAAGTTAACAATATTTAAACACATGATGGATTGTATTAAAATGAAACACGAATGAAACCTTTTGTATGAGTCATGTAAACTTCAAACTTTTTGTATTAATATAAAACAAAGGTGTAACATTGTGTATAAGTGATGTATTTACTCTTACAATTTGTATAAATATGAAACAAAGGTGTAACATTTTGTATAAGTGATGTATTTATTACCCCTACAATATATTTTATACGATTAATTAGATCAAATCAAAATTGAATTATACAAAAAAAATTAGTAGTAGACTATGACCAAAAAATTGAAGCTTCCCAATTGGAAAATTGGTTTTTATCAAAAAATCAATCAATATAATTTTAGCTCTAAACAGCATAATTTGACGCAACAAATTAGGATCAGAAATTTGCAAAGTAGCTCTCCATCAAAAACACTCATCTTTCTCTTTCCCAACAAAACAAGAAGAAAATGGTTTACGTGAAGGGTCCTGGCCTCTACTCCGACATTGGCAAGAAAGCCAGAGGCGAGTTCTTTTTATTTATTTCCTTTTGCATTTTTCAACCTTTTGCTCTCTCTATGCCATGTAATTTACCCAATTTTCGTCGATTTTTTCAGATCTTCTTTACAGGGATTACCAGGGCGATCGGAAGTTCACTCTCAGTACTTTGACTTCAAATGGAGTGGTTAGATTCTTATAAATCAAAAAATTGTATCTCGATTGAATTGCATGCAATCGAATAATGAAACTCTTTTTAGCTGTTGGAATTTAGAATCTTTTTGTGTTTGTGCTTAAATTTTCCCCTAATTGCTTTTTTTATCCAGACTAAACATGTTAACGGTGGATTGTTATCTATGCAATTGGCTTTGTTTTATGTTTATGTGATGTGTAAATAATTCAATGATATAGTGTTTGCACTTGCAACTGTGTATGATGTAGTACTTGTTTTGTTTAATCCGCACTTCAATGTTTCTCTTGTTTTTGTTTTTTTATAGATTGAGACAATTTTTATCTTCTGATATGCAATTAAGTTTTCTGGATAGGATGATATGAGACTCTTGTTTCACTTGTTTCTTTGTTGTGCCACTTGCACAAAATTGCGTCGTTTGGTTATTCGCGCATGGATCTGATTGTTGCACTTGTATTTTCCGTACAGGCCATTACCTCGTCTGGGATTCAGAAGGGTGATTTGTTTGTAGCTGATATTAGCACCGTTCTAAGGAACAAGAACATCACGACCGATGTGAAAGTGGATACCAGCTCCAATGTTAGTTGTTTTGATTTTTTTTTTCTTGGTGATGAATGGTTATAGCTAATCATAGCATTGGTGTGTAAAAGAAGGCCTAGAAACAGATGATCAACTGTCCTACTGCAGGTTAAAACAACCTTGATTATGCAGATCATTTATCTGTCGTTATTAATGTTGCAGGTGTTCACAACTGTCACTGTAGACGAGCCTGCTCCAGGGGTGAAGGCGATCTTTAGCTTTGTCGCTCCAGATCAAAAGTCCGGCAAGGTCTGTGCTGCTTCAATTTTGTTGTGTTGTTTGAGAGTGAACTGCAGGACTATATTCCGGGTCGTTGGTAACTTGTGATGACAGGTGGAGCTTCAATATCTACACGAGTATGCTGGAATCAGCACGAGCCTCGGGTTTACTGCTAAACCGACTGTCAACTTCTCTGGTGTGGCCGGAAATCACCAGGCCACAGTTGGCACTGACATTTCTTTCGACACTGCTACCGGGAATTTCACCAAATTGAACGCTGGAATCAGTCTCATCGCTACTGACCTAATTGCATCCTTGATGGTGTGAGTCTTCAGTTCTCATCTCAATTTTTCGTGTATATAAAGATAGCATTGGATATGAGCTTGGCTGTCTGTCCAATTGCCTTGCACGAGTTTTAGTGTTTATTCGATTACCATGTTTGTTGGGATTCACCCCTTTTTGGACAGGAACGACAAGGGCCAGAGCGTCACAGCGTCCTACTTCCACATGGTCAGCCCGCTGACGAACACCACAGCAGGAGCGGAGTTCACTCACGGTTTCTCGAGTAATGAGAACACCCTTACGTTCGGGGCGCATCATATGATGGATCTTACAACTGGGGTGAAGGCTCGAGTGAATAACTACGGCAAGGCGAGCGCGCTTCTGCAGCACGAGTGGCGCCCGAAATCCCTCGTTACCATCTCCGGCGAGGTCGACACCAGAGCTATAGAGAAGAGTGCCAAGATTGGGCTGGCTGTGGCCATCAGACCCTGAAAAATTCACAAGTAAATTATTGGCGGCAGCTTATCTTTTGGAGTTAAAACAGAGCTAGCAATAAAAGTGATGGTCGTCTATTGATTATGATAAATTGTTAATAATTCTTTTTGGAAGTTGTAATCTACATTACCATTTCTTATTTAATTTCATCAATCTTATCCATTCATAACTATTTCAAAAGCAATATTTAAGGTTAAGTTATGCTAATTGATGTGATGATAGCAATACTTTTCAATTTGAAATGAAATTTACGAACCATGTGGTGTTTATTTAGCTAGTACTAATATTTCACGGTTTCTTGATTCCAATTTGCCTATTGCCTTCTACTTTATTGGGTTTGGTATTTAATTAAAGTGTTGATATTCTTGCAATGCGATATAAAAGTGGTCATTTTTGACAAGAAATCATCCCAACTCAATGGAAAAATGAATTAGAAAATCAATCAGAAACATGTGGGAGCGTTGGAAAGATTAGGGCAAATTATGATCGAAGCCCCCACTTACAAGAGACTATCTACAACACTAAATATCTCGTTTTTACCCTTACCACAACACGAATTCCTTTTTTTTCACCTTCAACAACACAAACTAGCTATGGTTTACCGTTTGGTTTCGGTGAGTTATGAGCATACTGGTGGTAAGGTGAGGCATGGGACCCGTTTGGTATCGAGAGGCTTCTCGGGTGCTGCTGCAGCTGCCCGTTTCTCGAGAACGATCCCTGCGTTCTCAGCCCGTTGTTCTTCCCATTGGCGTTGGCGCTGACCCGGTCGGCCTGCATCGTCTGGAAGTAGTACGACGAGCTCGCCATGTCCTTGAGGTTTGGGAGGGGCTTTAGGGCTTCGACCACCTCACTCATCAAGGGCCGGGCTTTGGGGTCACGGCTAAGGCAACGGGCCGCCAACTGGGCAGCCTTTTGAGCGCCTTTGATGGAGAAATGGCCTTCGAGGCGAGGATCTATCAAACGGTAAAAGCGTTTCCGGTCGCCTAGATGGGGACGGGCCCATTCCACGAGGTTGTGCTCCCCGTTCGGACGGTTCTTGTCCATTGATCTCCGGCCCGTGACCACTTCGAGTAGGACGACGCCAAAGCTGTATACGTCACTTTTTGATGTAAGATGTCCTGCGTGGAATCGGAGACGAGATGATCATAATCGAATTGATCAGACAAATATAAACCATCTACGCTAGATAGCTTGAATCAGAAGGCAATGAGAAATGAAGGTACATTTACCAGTCATGACGTATTCGGGGGCTGCATAACCGTATGTTCCCATCACTCGTGTAGACACGTGAGTTTTTCCTTCATCGGGGGCATCTTTAGCAAGTCCGAAATCGGAGAGTTTGGAGTTGTATTCCTTTAAGAATGCGATAGGGCCGTCAAATGAAAAATCTCAAAATCTAGCAATGATACACGTGGAGACCAAAGGTTAAACTTACAGCATCAAGCAAGATGTTAGATGTCTTGAAATCACGATATATCACTGGTCTTTCTGCCTCCTCATGGAGAAACGCGAGCCCTTTAGCAGCCCCTAGAGCTATTTTCATCCTGATCGACCACGGAAGTGGCAACGACCCTACAATCAACAATAGTCGTATATGCGTTATATATTGAAGAATAATCGACAATGACGCCTACCAGCAAGAAATAACAAACTACTATTAGGTATATAAAACGCGCAAACACAGACTACAGAAGTAACGACAAAACTTGGATGTAAACGAAGTAAGGAACAAGAAACCAAAAGAAGACCGGGGTTATACTTCTGAAAAGGTGGTTCTCCAAGCTTCCTCTGGGCATGAACTCATAGACGAGCAGCCTCTGGTCATCTTCGATACAGTAGCCTATTAATTTAACCAAATTAGGATGAACGAGATCACCTAAAAAGTTCACTTCAGCCTGCCAAACAAAATAGCAAGTCGGAATCATCGGACGTATACAACAAACAAACAACACTAGTACTGAAAGAAGAACAAAGAGCGAAATTGGCAAAGCATCAAACCAGCCATTCTTTATGACCCTGAAGTCCATCATGATTAAGGGTTTTGACGGCGACTGTGAGTCCCGTCCCAGGTTTAACAGGAGCTGTGCCATTCTCTTCGATCCACCCCTTGAATACACAACCAAAACCCCCCTCGCCAAGGAGAGATTCTGGTCTGAAATTCCTAGTTGCCAACTTGAGGTCTATAAACGTGAACTTGCGCAGCCGAGAAGAAACTTTGAGTTCTTCTTCGAGTTTGCTGCTGGAAGAATTGCTTTCAGCATTGCTAGTTGTGGTGGATGGGACTACCGGGGCAACCGGCTGATCTTTACTTGTCCCGTTTGTAGATTTACTTTCTGCTCAAATTGGCAAATGAAGAAGTGCTTGATAAGTAAAACACAAACAGCACCATCATAATAAGCCTAAAATGAATAGCTTGATTAAGCTAACACAAGAAGATTGAAACATTTTAAAGCTCAGACAGATATTTTCTCTGCTCCAATCATCCATTCATCAATGTTCTTATCATGCTTTCTCACTGCACCTACATTGTTGCTAACAAAATCTCATATACCTACTCCTACCTTCACACAAAGATTCACATCAAACTACCAACTAACAGATAATGATCAATTCTTGTGGATATTTTTAGCACAATCCCCTCAGGACCACCAAATCAACTAAACAGACATGAAACAAGAAGATAAAAATGGATTAAACTAGAACCATGTTATAATAAGATTAACACAAAATGGGGGAATTTTACCATGAGGGGTGATGCCACTAAGAGAGTTATCAACTTTAGATCTTGAAGAAATACAGCTACCAATAAACCTCAATTTAATCCAACAACCAGTCTCCTCCGCAGCATCATCATCTCTCTTCTTCCTCCCCTTAGATTTATCAACACCCCAAGATTCAACCTTTAAGCCATCATCAGCTAACCCCATCTTCCACCCAAGCAAAAATCATCAAAAGCTTCCAAGATTTCCCAACTTCCCACCTCCTCTTTGAACACCACTCAAATAATCATCCAAATCCCACAGAATCACCTCAAACAAACCATACCCATCTCAGAAAATAAGTCAAAGATCACTTTTTTAATCTCTCTTCAAGAAACCCAAATCTCCAATAGTCGAGTTTTCCTCTTATTAAAATCCCCCAAAAAGAATTAGTATTCAGGGGACAAAATCAGCTAGGGCCAAACACCACAAAATATTACCAGAATATTTCTCACACCTCCAAGAAACTATCTTTTCCTATCAAATTCAAACCCAAATTTTGGCGAATAAGTGAAAGTCTGGTTGAAAGTATTGGCTGAAAATCTCACTGAGAGAAGAGGTACGAAGAGCTCAGAGATTGCAGATCACATGCTTGAAAAAAAAGGTTGCAGTTGCACTGTGCAACAAGCAAAGCTGGAATCAAATGGAAATAGTCAAATAATTAGTGATTATCATATCACTTGAAAAAGGAAAATAGAAAAAATTAAAAAATAAATAGTGCCACCACTACCCAGAATTGTCTCCTCTTGAGAATAAAAAGGTAAAAGTATATCAGCTGTCACTAAATTTATGGTGACTGTTTCATATTCAATAGCAGAATGAATAAGAAATTTAGTTCTCCAATTGGAAAATGTCTTCTATTTGTGTGATGTGTGTAATAATTATTCATGTACGAAAACAAAACGAAAAATAATTATTTAAAAAAAAAAAAAATCTCATTTGTGAATGACACAATCTTAATATAAATTTGAAAAAATATACTTCTTCCGTCCCATAACAGATAGCACACTTGAGAAATGACACGTGATTTTAGAACACTCCCAATGGTCGGGCTAAAAACTCCCTTATTTCTCCCTAACTCCTGCCACATCAGCGCCACATCAGCACCAAAATTTATCCCCAATTTTTAGCCAACTTTTAGCCAACTGCTCCAATAGTTTCTCCCTTATTTCTCCCTTATTTCTCCCTAACTCAACATTTCATTTTTACATCATTACTAATTTAATTGTTTTATTTTTGTATATAATAAAGCTAGCTAATTTATAAGACAAGACAAATAATAGTAATAAAGTTCGTTGTATTAAACACGAGTAAAAAATTACAACGACGAAAATTAAAAAAAAAAATAGTACAGGAATGGAAAAAAAAATTCAAAGTAAAAAAATTCAAGGGCGGTGGGCGCGGTTTCTATTTGCCCACAATTCTTCGATCATATCGTGTTGTAGTGCTCGATGGGCCTCCTTTTGGTGTATGTCCATGAACGCCTTGAACCGTTCATGTTCGTTGTACGGTACACCCCGGCGGGCGGACTCGGACTCGGTTGAGACACCGTGACTCGATGATGCAACACTGGTGTCGTTGGGGACGCCTTCGTGTTCATCCTCGATGATCATGTTATGCATGATGATGCACGCATACCTCCTCTTCGGAAGAAGAATGAGATATCTCCTCGTCGGACCGAGAATGAGAAGATGATTCAGAATTCATTAAATATAGATGGAGAGAGAGAAAATAAATGAAGAGAGAAAAGGGATGAGGATGAGGAGAGAATGAAGAGAGAAAAGGGATGAGGATGGGGAGAGAATGAAGAGAAGGTGTGTATTTATAGGGGGGAAATTAAAAAAAAAAAAAAAAAAAAAAAAAAAAAAAAAAAAACTATTTTTTATCGCCGGATTATCGCCCACAGTGGTCGGCGATAATCCGGCGATAATCCGGCGAATTTTCGGGAGTTGGCGTAAAATCGGTAGGAATTTCGCCGAAAAATCGCCGAACTCCTCCCAATGGCCGGCGATAAGTCGGCGATATCCGGCGAAAAATCGCCGGATTTTCGCCGTCGCCATTGGGAGTGCTCTTAAGAGATGTTGTTTTGTATGTTAAATAGAGAGAGAAAGTAATATATTTATATTAGTGTGAGAGAGAAAAAATAGATAAGTAGGAAAAAAATAAAAGAAAAAGAAAATATAGTTTGATACGAAGGAGAGAGATAAAAAAAAAAAAGTTACATTCTATTTTTAGTCTAAAAGACTAATTTTGATGAACAGTTAAAAATTAGAAAATATGGATGCATGTTCAGAAACATCTTGCTTTATGTAGAATTAAGATTAATAGTAAAGCAAATCGGAGCCTGCCCAGAGAAACGAGCAAAACTTGTTTTATTCATGTTAAACAAATGAAATACTAATAGTTAATATTTTTGTCTCTTTTTCACCTTCTTTTTTATAATGTATGAATGAAATGTTTATGTTTTTGGATTTCTTCATTGCACTTTGGTTTTAATTTTGCCTATTTACCTCTTTCGCGTTTAAAAGAGCATTTGTCTTTTCTCGTAGTCATTTGGTTCTACTAAGAACTCTCTTGAAGTTAGAACTGAAAACCAATCTAAATATTTGGATCATAAAATAGATGGTCTAGATTTACTGTTTTTTATTACTCCTACTAGTTTCCATGTTAAGTGAGTATCAGTTTAAGAATATAATAGGAATACGGAGAATATCGGAGACAATTAGTTAAATATAACCTCATTCCCTCTACCAAAAAAAAATATCTCAAAACATTTTATTCTCCAAACCTATAAACTCATTTTTTCACCTTTTTCAGACCTATTTATTATGTTTTGAGAATTTTTAACTATCCTTCCATAAAATTAAGTAATAAATAGATCTGTGTATTCTTAAATGTGTATTAGTCAACTTTATCTAACTTATTGATTTTATATTGAACATACTACATATAGGCTATAGCTAATATATACTCCATATTATATGGACCGCGTATGGTCATATACGCAAGTGGAAAACTAGTGTACGAAAATATGGAACACTGAGCTAGGGTCATATGCGGAGAAGTCTAGATATACCACGTGACAATATGACGTGGTATGCTCCACTAGTATTATTTTGCAAAATGGAAATATATAGCATACATGATCAAATGCTTATAATGGTATAATATGATGTTTTAAGGAAACTTTTACAATTCCCATATATGAGTATATATAATCAGAGTCTCATTATTCACAAATCCAGTCTTGAGGACCGAACTAGAGATCAAATTAGGGCCCTCCATTTTATTAATCTTGTGGTTAGAATTAATTTACAATTAATTTAATATATTTAATTCAATAAATTTTATTTTATTTTAATTTTTTAATTTTTTTTATTCAATAAAAACTTGTCTGAGTAAATAATGACTATATTCACAAAATAATGAACTACATGAAGTATGTTATGAAGTAATTTTGACATGTTATTGAAATACTTACACCATCCCACGTTACTTGAGTCACTTCTTTTTCGCACTCATTTTGAAAAAATAATAATAAATAGTTAAAGTGGAGATAAAGTAAAGTAAGAAAGAGAATAATATACTTAAGACTCTTAATTGTATTATTCTCTTTCTTACTTAATTTTATCTCCACTTTAACTATTTATTATTATTTTTTCAAAACGAGTGCGAAAAAGAAGTGACTCAAGTAACGTGGGACGGAGGGAGTAGTACATTAATGATACAACAAATTTTTGTGTTAAACGTAAAGCGGTAGTAATGAACCAAATGAACGTTAGTAATAAAGTAAATATGATATTTTATTGAAATACAATGTTAATTGTGTTAAACGTCAAGCAATAGTAATGAACTTATTACTTCATGCTATTACTTCATTCAATTAGTTTATTACTCCTTCCATCCCATTTTAGGAGTCCCGGTCTACTACTTTTGGATGTCCCACTTTAGGAGTCCGGTTAGAATATTCCATAGATGGTAATAGGCCCCACATTCCATTCACCTTTTTCCACTCACATTGTATTATAAAATGTGGGTCCATTAATTGATTATATCTTTATATATATTTAAGTATTATCTTCGTTATTTTATAGTAGTAATTGTTTTTTATTGTTTAGTAATTATAATAGACTACATAATTAAGTTTTATCTTCTTAATTTTATAGGTGATGTTAAATAATATAATCTCATTTTAATGGCATGAAATAAGATTATAATTATCACACCCCAACCAATCCCTTTGACGTATATTCATATAATTATATAAATATGAATTTTTTAAGCAATTAATCTAGATGTGAAATCGTAAAACACCCATATAAAATAAACCCAGAAATCAACATTTATCTATTTCATATTTCAAAACATTTTGAACAATATTGAAACTCTCTCACCACTCTATATGTTATACATTGGTCTACATGCAAAATGATGAGGACGAGAAGGTTGATAAAATGCATCAGCCGCCAACCCTGATAACACGTGAAGTTTCTAAAACTCATATCAACCAAAACATCATCGATATCTTTGCCTGAAAAATATTAGTGGTTTATATGAGCCACAACTCAGCGTATAAAAATTTCACATTTAATTTCACGTCACAGAAATATCCGGCATATTCTTTAACCACAATATATATATATATAAGGGTGCATTAAGGTCCTTACACCCCCTTAGTCTTAAACTTAACACTAATATCAGCCCTTGGATTAATGATTTGGATGGTTATGATTTAAAACATCCGTCCTACATTAATACATATTTTTGCTACATTACATGGGTAAAATGGGAAAGACACAAACTCAAGTATCGGTTTTAAACTGCATGTCCATAATTTCCGCCATTTAATTAAAACTGTCGATTTGTATCCCTCTCTCTCCCCATCAAATCACAATTGTGTCTCCCCAAATTCTCTCTCATCAAAAACCCTTCCATCCCCATTCTTCCACCCAAATCTCGTCAAAGCCCTAATCTTCAACAATTGAAGACGCCGCCGAAAGAGTTGCTACAAATCGAAGCCGCGAAGTGTATGTGGTCGAGTTGGTGTGTCGATTGAATCAAACGGTTTACTGTTTTGCCCATTTGAAGACGAACGCGAACAAGGTTAGTCGATTGAGCAGAGTTTCGGTTATTAATTCGCGAAATCAACCACAGACGTAGGGTTTCCGTGGTGATGGAAGTTTATGTTGTTTGGGATATTTGAATCTGTGATTTTCAGTGTTTTTTAGTAAATATTTGAATTTTTTTTCTGGGTTTCATTTTTTTTTGTTTTTCGAAATATAGTTGATTATTTGGTTGTATATGTTTGAATCACTAGTTTTTCCAGCCCGTAATGTTCATTTTGTTTACCGTCAATGGTTTCCAACAACATATCTCCACAACTGCTACATCATCTAACTCTTCGGCTTACATTATTTCACTAATATAGTGCATTATCTGCTTGTCTACACAGTTTGCATTTGATCTATTTGTTCATAAACAATGCGGTGTTTAAAGTAGTACATTAACTTGTTTTAAAGAGGTAGATTAACTGGTTTATACACCTGATCTATTTTTACATTGTACCATTCAAGAGGTACATTAACTTGTTTTCTCCACGACATTAACATGGCTTCTGACATGTCTCTATATCGTCTACATCATTTAACTATGCCTCTTACATTATTTGTTTTTTTAGCTGTGCTTGTACATTAATCTACTAAATGCTACATTATTTGGTTACATCTTGCATTTATATATGATTT
>NC_062968.1:7798700-7816177 GCF_023119035.1 Salvia hispanica
AATTAATTATTGTCTGCTATGGACTTAATTAATTAATATCTTGTTTATTCCAAGAGAGGACTCAGCAAGAAAATCTTATTTATTATTCATAGAGTAATTAAACTCCAACTAGCTAGGTTCCGAATAATAAAACCTCATTTCAAGCTTCTCTTGAGGATGTTATCAAACGAGACTCACCTCGCGCACGATTCAACATAATAGCAATCCTAGCACCGCTAGATATTAATCACCACTACCCAATATACCAGGCTTATTGGGTTGCGAAAAACCCGCACCATTTGGTAAGTCAAAGTAGTGCATAATCAATACCGTATGCTCAATGCTAACGTACATTGATTGAGAAATAATTTACGAGACCTCGTCTTTCAGTAGATAGCATAAACACTGTCTCGCTGTTAGATCCATTCAGTGCTATACCACACCAACGTCATCTTAATTCAGTAAGGCTTAGAAATAATCGGACTGACATTGCAACCTTTCACGATAGGTAGTCTAAGCCTATAACAACATTATGACAAAAATAATCTATTTATTCATTTGGAAAATAAAATGAGAGTTTTAACAGTAATTATTCAATCACTCGAAAGGTGATTTCTAGTATACAAACTCTAACACTAGGAACTCGTTGGTCGTAGGAAATCCTGGTCGTCGGACACACAGAGCACTCTTTCAAAAACCCTCAACCACTTTACTAAACCTAGTATAGGGAAGTAGGGATCGATCCCACAGAGAAGGATGCGTAATAATCATGTTCAAGGATTTGGACTTGTTTTTGGTGTTGGCTGCTGCCACGCATTTTTTCTTGGGTTGAGGAAAACAAATTAAACTTGACTTGGGAATTTTAAAACGGCTACGCTAACAACTAGACCTAGGCGAAGCAACAGAGAAAACTATGCAAAGAAAATTAACTGCTCAATTACTAGATCTAAGAAACTACTCTAATTGTCTAGACCTGGGAAACAAACTGACTGTGGGGACCATGACTGAAAAAGCAGAGTACGGACGAAAAGCTGGCAGAATAACTAACTCAGGAACTAACTAACAGCGACATCATCTTCTTCAACCAAATTGCGTAGAAACTCATAAGAAAAACAACATGAACGAAATCAGAGCAGAGCAAACTAAATCTAAATCAAATTAATGCATAACAACGAAGAACTAAACGAATCTACAGATGCTAGACGAAGTAAAACAGGAAACAAGCAGAAAACTCAAATCTATCCAACAACTACCCTTTCTCACTTTGGATCCAACCTCAGACGCTAAATCCACTCCGGATCCAAGCGTCCGACACAAACTCCAACCAACAGAAACACTTCATCACTTCAGATTTAAACAACAACCTCCAATCAATCAACAAAACACAGATCTATCACCAAATTCCCAGATCGAGTACCACAACATCAAAATTAAACAGAGATCGACATAAAACTTGTTAAAATAAACTCTCAGCAGCAAGATCTACGTAAATCAACTTGAGATATCACAAATAAATGCAAACCAACAGAAGCGAAAGGATAACAAGTAACATCAACAGCCAAGTCGACTCCCAAAAGTGAAGTTCGACCGCAAAAGTGCAAAACAACTGAAATTTAAAGGGATTGTATCTTCGCCCACACGCGGACGGTGTTGCAACTGAGACTTTCTAAAGAAATGAACCCTTTCGTAACCCGAACTACCCCAGATCTCCCATTCCCAAGTGTGTGTTATGTGTGTGAACTAAAAGAGAGTGAAAAAAGTGATTGTTTGTGCGTTGCATGCTCTTCTATTTATAGGCGTTGGAGTGGGGCCCAGCGAGGTATAGATAGACTTTGTTGCCCTCAGCTACTGACTCCCTCCGTCACGCCTTCTTTTCCTTTGAATTCTGCTCACTTCACTTCATTCCTTTGCTAGACCGTTTCCTTCAGCATTCCCTCGATCTAGCGATTTTATCACACACCTGGCTTAGGAAACATGTTAGACCCAGCAAATTGTAACGCTTTTGACCATATAACCGATGCATGAAATTAGCCTTATCATTGGGCAACTGAAAGATAGCCATACACATTAAATTAGTCATGTGGAAGCCCAAAAATTCTAACAATCTCCCACTTGGGCAACACATGACACCAAATAAATGCGTACAAACCGAATGAGCGCTCAAAAGTGCTATCACATAGTGTATTTCCGAACAATCTTATTATCAACCATATCGACATAGGACTAAAGGGGCAGTCACCATATTTTTTCATGATTAAACCCATCAGTAATCACATATGCAAATATAATCAACAACAGATCAATTATGAAGTGTAGCATGGAAATTTCATGTAAGGTGATCATACATGCCTATTTCCAACTGGTCCTCCCAAAGTGAGATCAAACCAAAATTAATGGACAAATACTTTATTTCTGCAGAGAATAACATGAGTTTTATAACTACATGTTCAAAAAACAATATAGAGCAATAACCAAAACTACTCCCACTGAACGGAAGTACCCTTAAACAACATAACACCCATTTAGGCTACAAGCCCCTCCTGAAAGACCCTAGGTGATAGTCCCTTAATGACTGGATTTGTAATCATCAAATCCATTCCCTTATGCTCTATATGTATTTGTCCATTCCGAACCCTTTATTTAACAACCAGGAAGCTCCTGTTGCTTTAGAATATAATACTGCAGAGTTATTATCACAACATAACTTAAGTGATCTTTCAATACCTTACAATATGTAGCCTAATGACAAAATTTCACAGTCATATTCATTAACAAGATGCCCCAAAACAAGTTAAGAATTTTGTTGTCATGGCAGAAGTAGCTACAAGTGTTTGCTCAACACTTCTCCACGAAATGGCTCTACAGCCAACAGACACACGTAACCTAAAATGGATCCTATACTGTATTAGCATCTAACAAAATCAGAATCAAAATGCCTAAAGATCTCTCCAAATAATCTGATTTTCTGTATGCGAGCATGTAATGCTTAGTTCTCTATAAATATCTCATAACCCGTTTTGCTGCTTCTTAATGATCTATATCGGGTTATTGAAATATTTGCCCAACATATAAACAATTAAAACCAAATTGGGTCTAATACACACTTGAGCACACATTAGGCTCCCAATCACCGAAGCATATGGAACCTTCTGCATTTTCTAAATCTCAAGATTTATCTTAGGGCACTGAATGAGACTAGGTTTGTCTCCTTTAGTCATAGGGGTATTTCTTTACTTGCAATTATGCATCTCAAATACTTTAGGTACCTTTTCACTATATCCATTCTGTGACAATCGAAAATTATTTCTTTCGATTTCCAAGTACAAAAGAAGATGCATTTGCTCCGACTGAACTTGTGATATACACAACCATCAATAGCATTCTTTCTGAATCCAAATGAAAGAACTACTTTATAAAATTTGTTGTACCATTGACGAGAGTCTTAATTGAGGTTGTTGAGATTGACTTTAAATGATATCCTCCGCATGAGATTGAATGTTTACAACAATATCATCTTGAGGTTCTTAATATGCTTCTTCTTCAATGATAGTAATTGATATCTGATCATTGTCAGAAGCAGTAGTAGGTGTCTATACAGACTCCTCCTCAAAAGTAATGTTCCTTAACACATTCTTCCCCCCAAACTCAACATCCTCAAGGAATACTATATTTCTCGTCCCAAAAATTAGTTCCTTTTGTGGGATCATAAAATTTAAAAACCCCTAAATTTTTCTGGAAGACCAAAGTGAGAATATATGCTACAGTCTTTAATGCCTCTCCCTAAAGCGAATGCGACAAGGAAGAATGATAAATCATACTCCTTCACATATCTTTAAGAGTTTTATTTCGTCTTTTAACTACACCACTTATGCTAGGCGATCCCGGCATGGTGTACAAAAGGACGATCCCACACTCTTCCAAATAGAAGGCAAAAGGTCTTTGACATTGTTCACTTGAGCAGTCATTTATGTCGTAGTATTCGCCACCACGGTCAGATTTGACTTTCTTAATGTCTTTGTTGAGTTGGAGCTCAACATCAGCCCTGAATATTTTGAACTTGTCTAAAGCCTCAGACTTTTAATAGATTAAATGTAGGTGCCTAAAACAAGAATATTCATTTATGAATGATATAAAATATTGTTGATCATTCCAAGAAACCGAAGTGAATGAACCAAAAATGTCCGTATATATCAATTCTAAAATGTATAGCTCTATTGGCACCTAATTTCTTAAGTTTGGTCTGCTTTCCTTCGATATATTAAACACACAAATCAAGTTCTGAAAAGATAAGTGTATTCAATACAACATCTGACACAAGTCTCACAATCCTTTATTTTAAGATATAACCAAAAAACTTGTGTCATAAATTAACCAAATTTTCATCATTTAATTTGCTTAGTCCCCTTTGATTCAACATGTAAAGCTTCTGAATATGAAGTAACATAATCGAGTATACAAAGACTGTTATATGCACTTAAGAAACAGTGCCTACAATACTAGAATTATTTGAAGGAAGAACTTAACTATTTCTGAATTAACAAGAAAAACCAAATTTGTCCAAAGCAGAAATAGAAATCAAATTTTGTCTAAAATACAGTACAATAAAGTATCCTTCAAAATCAGAAAAATTCCAGTCTTTAATAACAATCTACAATGCCCAATAGCCTATACTTCCACCGATTTATCATATCACACTTATGATGTACTCCCTCCGTCCCAGATTTATAGTAACATTTAGTTATGGCACGGGTTTTAAGGAACTGGTGGAATGTGTAATTAATGAAGTGAGAGGTGGAGTGTGTAATAAATGAAATGAGATGGTGGAATGGGATGATGGAGTGTGTAATAAATGAAGTGAATTGGTTGAAGGTGAGTTCCTTTTTGGTTTTTTATTTTTGTTTTGATTTATTTTAATGCAGATAATGACATTTGAGTGTAATTTTAGTGAATAATGGGGTAAAATTTTATGTCCAAATATGGAAAATTCTAAATGTGACTATAAATGTGGTACGGACTTTTATGGCAAAATGTGACTATAAATCTGGGACGGATGGAGTATCTTTCAACACCAATTGACTTTCGGCAGCTCAGACAGCATTTGCATTGATAACCTTATGTGAGTAGTAGCACCAAAATCTACCCATTAAATATCATTAGGGACTAAAGCCAAATTAACTTCATAACAGACCAAAACAAGAATTGTAACTTCCTTTGCACGCGATGCGTGATATTTACAATTTTTCCTTTTATATCCATGTTTACCACAAAAGAAATAACTATCATTACCTTATGTTATTTCTTTTGTGATGAACCCTTATCCATAGCAACATTCTCAATACATTTTCTCTTAATGCCCTTTACTTTATTTCTTGAGATACTGACCAGATGTGTTAAACCAAATGCACAAATAAGTCTTTAGAATTCAAGCTTGAGTGAAGCAACGTGAGACATTTTCATAATGTGCTCCCTTATGTTGCACTTGCCCTTATATACTTTATTGAGATCAAACCCGCTTGTCTCAATCTTATCGTTTTTCACAAAACGTTCCTTAACTTTGGCAAGGTATTCACTATCCTTAGTGATATACTCAGATACAGTGCCTCGAAAGGCTTCTGGGATGCTAAACCCAATTATCAGTAAACTTACACGATTCGAGTATTCCTACTTCTCGTAGTTTCTCCTTCGATAAGAAGTACTACGTCCGTAGGAGAAGTAGGTTCTCAATCCTTAGCACGTAATCCAGATCCATGCAACCCAAAGCAATCAAAATATAATCTTTACAATCCTTAAAATTTGACCCATTCAACACTAACATATGTTCATGTTGGAAGAAACTGCAGAAGCAGACATCATAACTGAACAGAGAACAAAACCAAAATAGTTGTCATGCTCACATAATAAAATCCAAATAAGAAGGTAACATCTCGAGGTACCGGCACAACATCCATATCAAGTCTTTTGACAGTAATATGAACTTGTAATTGGTAACCTCATTTTAGTGATCAAACATTGACAATAAGATCTGGTCAAGTAATGTCCACCTTTTGGCATCACAATACTCACATGAACACTGAATAATAATCACATATTTATCACCACAGGTATATATGTATTTCGTGTCAAACATTAATCTTCCTTTTGGCCGACTAATATCTGCATTAAAATACATATACACATACTGTCCTAACATTTGCAATAAAGAAATCTAGACAAGAGAGGTTACTTTTGCAACGTCTTGCTTCGACTAATCTACTTTGAACATTAGTAAAACATTACGAGGTACCGAGCACAACATCCATATAAAGTCTTTTGACAGTAATATGAACTTGTAAATGGCAACCTCCTTAAAGTGGTTAAATACTGACAAGGCATCACACTTCTCACAAGAAAACTGAATAATTGTCACGTATTTATTACCACAAGTATTTCGTGCCAAATATTAATCTTCCTTTTGGCCGACTAATATCCGCATTAAAATACACCCTCATTAGTAGAAAATAAGGAACATGAGATGTACCCAAAAATTTGAATTTAAAAATAAAACTTAAATCTGAATATAAACGCTCGCAAGCGAGTCGTTGATAACTTTCTGGAATACAATGGCTAGCCAATGAGTCACTGGGCTCATGTACCTCGCGAACTCAGAGAGTCACTGAATCCTGACAGCCATTCCAGAAGCTCCCAGCAAATCGCAAATTGCTGACTCCTAATGGGATTCCATATACTTTTTCAAATTCTATTTTTCCACAAAATCGACAAAAATTCTGAATTTTGATGTTTCCAAGATTGTAACCAACGAACATAACAATCAAACACAACATCAAAATAAATAACCAAACAAATGCACGAAACACAAACTCAAAATTTCAAGGATTTACCTTAATAAGCAAGAACCAAAACTCAAATTCTCCAAATGAAATTCTTGCTAAACCAAAATATCATCCTCAATAATAAATTATACATGCTTTTGCGCACATAAAACCATAAATTGAAAATTCAGTTCATCACTAGAACAACCTCAATAGGTGTACATCAATACGTACAAACTTGAATTGATAAATCAATTCATCAATTCTTTCATGGAAATAAAAGATATTCCTCTACCACAAAAGCAAACCAAATACTTTATAAAATATTGATTTGCATACCAAAATAATTCTGTCGTGAATACTTTACCAAACATCCACCACAAATTGTAAAATCATCAAGCAAAAGTAAATTCTTGGTATGCATAATGATCACAAAACAATACTCAATTCACTGTTCCTAATATGTGGCGGCAGTAAAACACATGTAATAAGGAAATTTTAATCTTAATACAACTGTAAGGAAATTACGGGTATGCGTGACAAACAAATAACCTTGAATTGAAAAAACTCAATTTATTCAACAAAGGAAATTCACGGCATGTGCATAGCATGGATTATAAATTCATACTCAAATTGTTCCTGTTTCTTAAAACCGGCGGTCGTATTTAACAAGGATATTGCATAATTCATTCTATTCCCAAGTTTTGACATAGAATTATATCACCGAAATCACAAACCCTAATATCAAGAAATTTAATTTCTTGAAATCCAAATATAAACGAGAAAAAAAAACCTTAATTCTCCTTTTCCAATTCTCAGAGAATCATCAATAGAGTGGCTCTGATACCACTTGTTGGAATAATTGAATGAACAATTACATAAGCTCTCTATGATGATTAACCGAGAACAACGGAGAAGGAGCATAAACTGTAGAGCGGAAGCGTACCTTGATCCATGATGAATTGAAAGGCGGAATTGCTTTGCAGCGCTATGGATCTTCCAAACGATCAGAGACATTCTTCGCAATAGTCTGCCGAGAGAATACAGAGATATCGAATGTTCTTCTGACGTCTGGGGACCATAACCCTATCTTATATTTATATAAATATAAGACCCTTTATTTTCTATTCGGTCCCTCATCAAATAGAAAATTACTTTATGGTATCTAGGGCTAGGTAAATATACCGACAAAACGGTATATCGATCGTATCGTATTGAAAAATATCAAAAAATATCGAATATTCGGTATACCGAAACTTTCGGTACGATACAATACCGTATCGAAAGTTTTCGGTATGATAACGATATGAATTTTCTTATACCGCGATATACCGTTTTATATCGAATATACGGTATATATCGATATTATTGGTATACCGAAATATATCGAAAATCAATACGTATCGAGTTATCTATACATATCGTTTATACCGTTAATAATAATAATAATAATAATAATAATAATAATAATAATAATAATAATAATAATAATAATAATAATAATAATAATAGTAATAATATAATTTATTTTTTTAAGATTAAAAGTTTAAATCATAAATATATCCATATAACTTAATTATATATATTTTGATTATGAAGATGTGGACAATGTTTATTTTATTATATTAAAATTATATTAATTTTGGTTTTATTTTTCAGTTTTGAAATTATATTTTTTGGTACAAAGGTATTCAAATGGTATAAAATTTTTGTATATCGTACAAAATATCGATATACCGTTCAGAACGGTATACCGAAGTTTGGTACGATATATCGAAATTTTGAAACGGTAACGGTATAGTTTTTTTCCATGCCGAAATTTCGGTACAATAACGATATGAAATTCTTTCATATCGATATTTTCGGATGATTACGAAATAAAATTTTTGATACGGTATATCGTATCGACCCAGCCCTAATGGTATCTACACTTATTTCCATAACAATTAAATACACTTTAGCCCAAATCTTAATCTTTATTGGATCATTTTAATTGGGCAACTGAAAGATAGTTATACACATTAAATTAGTTATATGGAAGCCCAAAAATTCTAACAAGTTCAAGATAAGCATGCATATATAGATCTACATTTCTCAAGATCATTCCATTTCCACTCTTTGGAGGACATTCATTTACTGCCACGCGTAGTTCTCGACACTAGAAAAAAGAAAGGATTTGTTCAATCAATTTATAATTATTGCATACTAAAAATAATACTAATAATAATTGCAATTCTTTCTTAGATTGTTCAATACTCCCTCCCCTCCCGGAATCTCATTTCATTTCAGCATGGATGTTAAGAAATGTGGTTGGAAGACAGTTAGTGGAATATAAGGTCCACTTGTATATATTAGTTTTAATTGATATGTGAGTGGAATGAGTTGGTGGAATGTAGGGTCTCCTTACCATTTATAGTAATAATGAACCGAGACTCCTATTCACGAATGGACTAAAATAGGAAAACGGGATTTCTATTCACAGACGGGGAGAGTATTATTTAACTATGCCTAATATCATTCTCTTCCTGGAAATTCATAATATCCCACGGCACCTTTTCTATTTAATAAGTACTCTATTTATTCTTACAAGTACTAATACTATTTTTTAGCATTTCATACCTATAAGCATTGACGGACCCAGGTGGGGTCGGCCGACTCCACCGCCGGTCCGTGAATACCTCCGAAAACCTCTCAGAATAGGCCGTCGACCCAGGGCTGCTCCGGGCCGACCCCATGCTATGGTTGTTTCATCGACATGGAAGAGAGAAGAGAAAGAGAATTAGAATAATAAGCTTCTTGAAAAGTTTGAAAAAGAAGAGACGTGACGATAATGGAGAAAGAAGAGCGGCGGCGCAGTGCTCTAATTTTCTTTTAGTAAACCTAGGTAGTTGAAATAGTTTCTAATATTGATTAATGCAGCGTTATTTTATTTCTTTGTTCAAGTGTAAATTTAATTAATAAGATAAGATGTGCTTGATTAGTTTAAATTGTATTTTATCATTAGAGTCTTAATAAATTTGTAGCATCCTGAATCTTTCCTATCTTTTTAATTGATCTTAAAAAGACGTTAAATTGGTATCCGAATTTTTATTTTTCTTGTTTAATCTTCAATCCTTTTTGAAAATTAAAGGAGTATTAGATGTTTGCAATCGATCAAGAGATGTCGTAAATTATGCTTAGTACTTAGCATGCCACTAAAGTACTAATTATAAATTTTATGTAATAAATTTAAATTTAAGAAATAAAATATAATAGAAATAAAAGAATTTATTTCTTGTGGGCCTAAAAAAAATACATTATTTTGGAGCCCATTCTTGAAAAACCCAAATCATTAAAAGAATTTCTTCTTGAAGCCCAAATGTCCCTCTTTACACAAGTTGCAATAGCTTTCTCTTCCTCCTTGATTACTCCCCTCCCATTCAAGCCACGTAGCTCCTCCACCTCCACCTCCCGCTTGATCATCTCTTCCACCCCTGCTTGATTACACTCCACCTCCTGCACACTAACACACAAGGATAATCCCAATCAATTCCAAATTCTCAGTTTGTGCCTCATGATATCCACGGTATACTCATTCCCATCTTTCACAAACCGCAAACCTTTAGCAAATTGAGAGAGGAAGCCGAGAGGGTCAGAGATTAGGAGAACAGTAATTCTTGCTCCAATTATCCAAGTTCATAGTCGATTCTGCCAAGCACAAGGAGTTTCCTTTTCAGCCCCACAGATTGCACAACCAAGTTCATACCCACGAAGGTAAAATCCTTTCCCTTATGATCGTCTTTGTACATCGCATATCACCCCACATCACCCCCACACATAGCTTAATCAACCAGCAACCATAATGAAACATCACCAATTGAACAGTGAACTTGAACCGAACACTACAATCGATCACACCCTATGGTAATTAAACGCAAATGCAAGAAAGAACATAATTTTGAGTAAGAACTTATCTTGCGGGTTGAATCGGGGTGGTTCGGGGATGTTCGGCTTAGTTTTGGGGGCTGCCGTGTTGCCTCAGGGCTGTTCCGGTCTGAACTGGACAGCGGCGGCGGACCTGGGTGAGCACTCGGCGAGGGCGACGGCTTCCGGCTATGCGCAGACAGCAGAGGTGATGGCGACTTCGACGGCGGAGCTGCGCGGCGTCGGTACTGGTGGAGAAATCGGAGATGGTGGAACTAGGACTCCTAGGTTGGGGTTTTCAAATTGGGAGAAATGGGGTTGAGGCCGAGAGGGAGGAGAGGCAGCGACCAGTGAGCGCGTGACGGCCGGCGATTTGCGAGTTGCCGTCGCTGTGGGTTTGAGGTCGATGGGGTCTGATTTGGGGCGGAAGAAATGAGGGAAAAGGGAGAGAGAGGGGTTGACCGTGTGGTGTTTAGGATGGGAGTATACAATTAAATTTGGGCCTCCTTCCTTTTGCTTTGGGTGTTTGGGCTCAATTCTTTTAATTGTGGAGAAATAAGGTGGGCCAAGTAAAATAATTAAGTCTTGGACCTTTAATAATTCTTTGGGCCAATAAATCAATTTAAATCATGGGGAATTATTAAATTAAGTCTCGGAATAATTTGCAAACTACGAATAATCTTTTCCCAAGTACAAAATAAATATAAAAGCGAAGGGAAATAACTGCGATAATTTAACTATGAGCTTGAATAATTTTTGGGAATTTATTTCGATATTGTGGTGGAAATTACGAGGCGCCAACAGAGAAATATGGGCGTGAACGGCAGACCGGCGTCGCACGCAAGGAACGGCAGACCGGCGTCGCACGCAACGCCTTGGGCGGCCGCCGAATAATCTAAAATATGCGAAAGATGAAAAGCGAGATAAAAGGCTTTAATTAGGAGGCATGCATTCCTATTAAAGTCTAAGAAATTCTTGAAGTTTGATTAGTATTTTATGTTTTATTGTTTTTATTCTTGAAAAAGGTTATCTCCGCAAGTTAAGGTCGGAACGAGAAAATCAAGTTAAGGAAATTAAACGAACGAGGTGAAATTTTCTATCCTACATACTAATGAGGGTGGTGTCCCTACTCGAACTAGTGTACACAGGTGACCATGGGAAGGTGGCCACCTTCCACGGCACAAAGATGAGATAGTGGAGGCCGTCCGGCTGGAGAAAGATGTAGGTGACCGTGGAAGAGCAACATCTCCACGGCACATGGTGTTCAGATATGGTAAAGTATGAAAGAACTTAGACTGCGCAGTCGAACAAAGAATTTAGTAAGCACGGGCCTTTTAAGAGAAAACTCTCGAGTGTTATTGTGATGGCATGACAATATTTTCATTTTATGTATGTATATTTCGGCAATGTGTTCACTGAGTATTTTTATACTCAGCCCTGCATATATTTCTAAATGTGCAGGTTGAGCAGTGACGGTGGGGAATGCTGAGCAGAGTTTATGATTTTCTTTATATTTTAAGTAGAGGCTCTCAGAGGTGCATGTCTCCATACATGTGACCGTGTTCATTCCGCTGCGTATTGTTCTTCTATACTCTGATAAATATTTATTGAAGAGTAAGATCTCCATTCAAGTTCTTGTGATTAAAAGTTAATTGAAGTTGTTTCCCTTTTATTTCTGAGTGAATATTTGTCATTATTATCCCCTTTCTGTTCCCCTCTTCTTATTCCCCACCCCTAGTCACGGTTTTCCGGCTTTGCTATCCTTAGCAAAGTGCGGTCGTGACAGAGTGGTATCAGAGCAGTTTCTTTGATGCTTTGAACCCAAGAGTCTCTTTCAGTTACCAGTCTAGACTTGTATCACTAGACTATCTAATTAGTCAACGAATCAGCATTCCCACCAATCACACTCAACAAGGAAAAGGTAAATTGTTCTTTCTTTTAAAATCAAGTAGAGATGTTCAAAAGGTTTAAAAAGAGAAAGGTACAGGGACCGACGGTCAAATGAACGGGTCCGGTATGAAATATGAGATTTTTGAGAAATGTATGATGAGTCTTATCATGTTTTTTTTGTTTCAAGCGAATGAATGAAGAAGAAGAAAAAAGAGATGAGATTTTTGAGAAAGATGAGTTTTATCGAGTAGAGACTCGGAAGAAAGAGTTGGAAGTGAGTGTTGTAAAGAAAAAGAGTAATTTGTTACATTCGAGAGAAAGAGTTTGGAAATTTTGATAAAGGAGGTGATGTTTCTTTATTGAGTAAAGGCTTTGAGGACATAGTTGATGTGTTTTTATCGAGTAAATATTTTAAATGATGAAGAAGAAGTAACATTATTTTTTGTAGATGTAGTGAAGGTGCAAATGGAAGGGGTGCATTTCTATGCAAATTATTACGAAAAAGGGAAATATTTTCTCGATTGAGAAAAGTTAAGGATTTTGAAAGAATGTGTCTTTTCGAGTAAATTCGTGAATCACATTGCATGTAAGGTATTTCCAGGAACTAAGAATCTTAAGCTATGCGTTCCTTCTAAGAACATAGTATTGACTCGAACATAGGCGAACAATTATAAACACTTCTTGCTTTCCCGAGCAGTGAAGAGAAAAAGTATGTAATCAGAAAGAAAGTTAGTCATGAAAACAAAAAAAAAAGATAAGAACGTTTGAGTTGCGAACGAAGGATATTTGTAGAAAAGTTCAGGAACTAGATACTCCCATCTTCCATATCCAAACAATAGTGAACAATCTGGGTGACCACTATCCTTGGTGACAATCCAGTTAAAACAAAAGATAGTACCTTCGATTTAATTGAACGAGGTATCCGTACATGGCAGAAGAATATAATTTCAACTTAGTAAAAAGAATTTAGTCATGTGTAAAAAGTAAAAGGCAACGAGAATGACCATCGTGAATTATCGAGAACACTACAGAGCCGTGATTTTCAACTATGGTCGTCGGACATAGTTGTGAAACGAACTAGTTCCCAAGATTTTCTTTATCATGCACAAAAGAGACGAAAGATGGTGAACCGCCCTTGTAGATTAAAAAAAAAGATTTTAGTCAATATATTTTACCTTAATCCCAGCAAAGTGGTGATCTGCGCTTTTCCCATCTAGTCTCTCGTATAGTGTCATATTAATGGTGGTCTAGTTATTATTATTGTATACGAATTTTTTTAGGGGCAAGATAGATTCTCAATTGTTCCATCTATCATGCACGACTGCTCTTAGTATATTCTCTAGGCTTTGAAGTATTCTTTTCTATTGCTCGTCTGTTACTGGGTAAATGCCGTGCTCAAATTTAGTTTAGTTACCAGTTCCTTCTAAAAGCTTGTTTAAAGTCTCAAGTGAACCTCAAATCTCGACCAAGTGTTATGATCAATGATTACGCAAATAACAGTAATTCTTTGTTCAAAATTGGGCAATCATGCAAATAAGTCCTTTGTTACACCTTTTCGATGAATGCAGAGATGCTTCTCTTCATACCATTCCACCAGATTTCTATTTTATATTATTGGTACATCTTGGTATTTCCAAAATGGGTGGTGTGGAGTTATAGTGTGCCTTACTCATGCTTTTATTTCTAAGGTCATTGTTGTCCGACACACATAATTTTCCTTCAAGGTGAGGGTGTTATTTATTTGCTCTTTCCCTAAAGAAATTTTAATCAACTATTCGCACCTTCGTCCGAATATTTTTCCGATATCATCTTGTCTCGGTGCATTTATAATACATGTATGTTTGATTAAGACATTGAAATAACTCATGATTTTGTTTCTAAGCTCATATTGTTCGGTGCTCATGATCTTCCTTCAAAAATGAGGTCGTTATTTCCTCCCGCTCTGAAACAGTTGATCAGTTGTTCGCATTTGGCCCTGATATTTCTTAGTTGTTCGCACTTCAGGGTATCATCTTGTTGTTATGCATTGATAATACTCATTTGTTTGATTAGGACCTTTAAATAACTCATATGTGCAAGTTGTCGCCACAATTTCTCTTCATATGTCAAGTTGTGACTCGCCTCTAGTTTACTCTTATCCTCCTTTTTATGAAATTTTTGGTTGACTACAACCCCCTTGATTCATTAGAGGAGAAATCAATATTTTTAACTCTATGAGTTCCTATCACCCATTTCTGATCTCGAAAGTTACTTGAGTTATAAATTTCTGAATAATCTTATGCCTTCTCTTAGGCAATTTTACTGTTCAAGAAGAACATTCTTCCTAGACAATTCATTAACCAATTGTGTTTTCCACACATGGTTGTTGATAAATTCTTCCTTAAGAATTGACGGTCTCTTTTCATAGTCACACTGCCATTATTGTCCCCATCTTTGGATTTTCTGCATCTCCAAATTTAAGTTTATCCACATTTTGTTTCCTCATCTTGTTATGATTATCTCTGTTATGAGTACGTTTCCTTGGATTATCCATAAACCTCAAAATTTTATTGACATGATCTCATATCACAATGTTTTAAACCAAAGGTGATCGCAGCTCAGGGCATTTTGCTTGTATTCAAATCCCATTGTGTCTAATTGTTCCAAACCCTACTATATTGAAGTTATCATCCCTTTTCAAATTGACAGCTACTCTGGATTATTTTAGTACCATTTACGAGAACCTCCTAATAAGAAATTTTTTGAACTCTAAGAGTATGGTTAAGAAGACCCTTGCAGCTTTTCTTCTCTTCTTATCTTGAGTGGAGGTGACGAGGCCATTACAGTTTCCACGCTTCTTGAAAAACTTACTCGTACAATCTACCAATGAGGGTCTGGCACGAAGTTTGTAAAAGATAAATGTTAACACGAAACGCGATAAATGAAATGTTGATGTAGTACAGAGAATTCATGTTAGGATCAAGGGAGCGCAAATTGACACTAAATCTTAAGTTGATGCGTGCCGATCTGAGTTGAAAAATAAAATAGAAGATGAGGTATTTCTTCAAGGGTACGTCAAGGCCACGATTTATTAGAGCTCCTAAAATCATCGAAGAAGCGAGAACAATAACATTATCTTTTTGTGCTACCCAAGTTACTCATATACGAGAACCTCAAATTTCGGGATGAAATTTTTTTTTAAGGTGGGTGGAATGTAACATTGATAAGGCCAATTTCATGCATCGGTTATATGGTGAAAAGCACTACATTTTACTGGGTCTAACACAGTTTTTAATCCAGGTGTGTGACAGAATCGCTAGATCCAGGAGAAGCTGGAGGAAACGGAGAAGGAATGAAGGAAAAGTGAACAGAATTGAAGAAAAAGAAGGCTAAAAGAAGGGAGTCAATAGCTGAGGGCAACAAAGTCTATCTATACCTCGTTGGGCCCCACTTCAACGCCTATAAATAAAGGAGCATGCAACACACAAAGGAGGATACACAATTTCGCTCTTAGCTCACACACAACACACACACTTGGGAAATGGGAGTTCTGGGGTAGTTTAGGGTTTTAAGGGTCTCATCTTCAGAGAAAGTCCGTCGTAACACCGTCCGCGTGAAGGGCGAAGATACAATCTATTTACTTTCGGTTCTTTTGCACTTTATTTAGCTCGAACTTCACTTTTGGAAGTCGATTTGGTTGTTGTTGTTACTGATTATCTATGCATTCCTTTAGTTTCTGTTATATTTGTGTTATCTCGTGTTGATCTACGTTAATCCTGTTGTTTGAAGTTTTATTTCGACAAGTTGCATGTTAATCTCTGTTTTTGTCACTTTGGTGCTTGATCTGGGGAATTTGGCTGTAGATCTGAGGTGTTGTTGTTGATCGGAGGTTGTCTGGTGATTTTGTAGTTATGGGATGTTTTTTGGCCGGAGTTTGTGTCGGATGCTTGGATCCGGAGTGGATTTAGCATTCGAGGTTGGATCTGAACAGGGGATTCAAGTTGTGCATGGAATTTTGAGTTTTCTACTTCCTTTCTGTCTTACTTCGTCTAGTAGTCGTAGATCTGTTTAGTTCCTAATTGTTCTTCGTTAAATTGTTAAAATCCAGTCTGCTCTGTTTTCCGATTACGCTCTGTACCTGTTTCTTCTGAGTTTTTGTGCAATTTGAATTGGAGAGGATGATGTCGCTGTTAGTTAGTACTTTAGTTAGTTGTTTTACCAGCTTTTCGTCCGTACTCTGCTTTTTCACCATGGTCCACACCGTCAGTTTATTTCCCAGATCTAGGTAATTTAGAATAATTTCTTAGATCTAGTGATTGTCCCGATTTCAATTTACATGCATGATTTCTGTTTTGCCTAGATCTAGTTGTTAGCGTAGCAGATTTCAATTCCAAGTTTAGTTTAATTTCCTCAACCCAAAAATGCGTGGCAGCAGCCAACCCAAAGATAATTTCCAGATCCTTAAGCATGTTCATTACGCATCCATCTCTGTGGGATCGATCCCTACTTCCCTGTGCTAAGTTTTAGTATAAGTGGTTGAGGGTTTTTGAATAAGTATTCTGTGTGTCCGACGACCGAGATTTTCCAACGACTAGTGAGCTCCTAGACCTTGTGATCTAGTGGATTTGCTGGACCTAGGAATCTTGTTATTCTTTTCTGTGCACACAGTCTAAATACCGATCTTCAAACATCCCGAATCTTTCCTATCTTTAGTTGATCTTAAAAAGACGTTAAATGGGTGTCCGAATTTTTATTTTTCTTGTTTAATCTTCAATCCTTTTCGAAAATTAAAGGAGTATTAGATGTTTGCAATCGATCAAGAGATGTCGTAAATTATGCTTAGTACTTAGCATGCCACTAAAGTACTAATTATAAATTTTATGTAATAAATTTAAATTTAAGAAATAAAATATAATA
>NC_062968.1:7816277-7825694 GCF_023119035.1 Salvia hispanica
GGAGAAATAAGGTGGGCCAAGTAAAATAATTAAGTCTTGGACCTTTAATAATTCTTTGGGCCAATAAATCAATTTAAATCATGGGGAATTATTAAATTAAGTCTCGGAATAATTTGCAAACTACGAATAATCTTTGCCCAAGTACAAAATAAATATAAAAGCGAAGGGAAATAACTGCGATAATTTAACTATGAGCTTGAATAATTTTTGGGAATTTATTTCGATATTGTGGTGGAAATTACGAGGCGCCAACAGAGAAATATGGGCGTGAACGGCAGACCGGCGTCGCACGCAACGCCTTGGGCGGCCGCTAATCTAAAATATGCGAAAGATGAAAAGCGAGATAAAAGGCTTTAATTAGGAGGCATGCATTCCTATTAAAGTCTAAGAAATTCTTGAAGTCTGATTAGTATTTTATGTTTTATTGTTTTTATTCTTGAAAAAGGTTATCTCCGCAAGTTAAGGTCAAAACGAGAAAATCAAGTTAAGGAAATTAAACGAACGAAGTTAACTTTTCTATCCTATATACTAATGTGGATGAAAATATAAACTTATGTTTTGTTATTTGTGAAAATGATGTTGTCTTGCCATAAATGATTTGTTTTATGCCTATCTGTTTGGTTGGAACGTAAGAATCGAATTCGGGTTCGAGTGAGGGTGGTGTCCCTACTCGGATTAGTGTACACAGGTGACCGTGGGAAGGTGGCCACCTTCCACGGCACAAAGATGAGATAGTGGAGGCCGTTGGGAGGTGGCCACCTCCCCGGCTGGAGAAAGATGTAGGTGACCGTGGGAGAGCACCATCTCCACGGCACTTGGTGTTCAGATATGGCAAAGTATGAAAGAACTTAGACTGCGCAGTCGAACAAAGAATTTTGTAAGCACGGGCCTTTTAAGAGAAAACCCTCGAGTGTTATTGTGATGGCATGACAATATTTTCATTTTATGTATGTATGTTTCGGCAATGTGTTCACTGAGTATTTTATACTCAGCCCTGCATATATTTCTAAATATGCAGGTTGAGCAGTGACGGTGGGGAATGCTGAGCAGAGTTTATGATTTTCTTTATATTTTAAGTAGAGGCTCTCAGAGGTGCATGTCTCCATACATGTGACCGTGTTCATTCCGCTGCGTATTGTTCTTCTATACTCTGATAAATATTTATTGAAGAGTAAGATCTCCATTCGAGTTCTTGTGATTAAAAGTTAATTGAAGTTGTTTCCCTTTTATTTCTGAGTGAATATTCGTCATTATTATCCCCTTTCTGTTCCCCTCTTCTTATTCCTCACCCCTAGTCACGGTTTCCCAGCTTTGCTATCCTTAGCAAAGTGCGGTCATGACAGAGTGGTATCAGAGCAGTTTCTTTGATGCTTTGAACCCAAGAGTCTCTTTCAGTTACCAGTCTAGACTTGTATCACTAGACTATCTAATTAGTCAACGAATCAGCATTCCCACCAATCACGCTCAACAAGGAAAAGGTAAATTGTTCTTTCTTTTAAAATCAAGTAGAGATGTTCAAAAGGTTTAAAAAGAGAAAGGTACAGGGACCGACGGTCAAATGAACGGGTCCGGTATGAAATATCAGATTTTTGAGAAATGTATGATGAGTCTTATTAGGTTTTTTTTGTTTCAAGCGAATGAATGAAGAAGAAAAAAAGAGATGAGATTTTTGAGAAAGATGAGTTTTATCGAGTATAGACTCGAAAGAAAGAGTTGGAAGTGAGTGTTGTAAAGAAAAAGAGTAATTTGTTACATTCAAGAGAAAGAGTTTGGAAATTTTGATAAAGGAGGTGATGTTTCTTTATTGAGTAAAGGCTTTGAGGAAATAGTTGATGTGTTTTTATCGAGTAAATATTTTAAATGATGAAGAAGAAGTAACATTATTTTTTGTAGATGTAGTGAAGGTGCAAATGGAAGGGGTGCATTTCTATGCAAATTATTACGAAAAAATGAAATATTTTCTCGATTGAGAAAAGTTAAGGGATTTTGAAAGAATGTGTCTTTTCGAGTAAATTCATGAATCACATTGCATGTAAGGTATTTCCAGGAACTAAGAATCTTAAGCTATGCGTTCCTTCTAAGAACATAGTATTGACTCGAATATAGACGAACAATTATAAACACTTCTTGCTTTCCCGAGCAGTGAAGAGAAAAAGTATGTAATCAGAAAGAAAGTTAGTCATTAAAACAAAAAAAAAGGATAAGAACGTTTGAGTTGCGTACGAAGGATATTTGTAGAAAAGTTCAGGAACTAGATACTCCCCTCGTCCATGTCCAAACAAAAGTGAACAATCTGGGTGACCACTATCCTTGGTGACAATCCAGTTAAAACAAAAGATAGTACCTTCGATTTAATTGAACGAGGTATCCGTGCATGGCAGAAGAATATAATTTCAACTTATTAAATACCTTGCCAAATGAAAAATAATGCAATATTCAAATTTTACTAATATATATAATAATTATTTAAATATTATATTATATTATATTTATTAATTAGTTTTCGACACCACGAATTGGATTTTCTGGGTCCGTCATTGCCTATAAGATATAAATCCCTTACAGAAATACTAGTCATAAACAATTTCAAAAATCAAATTTTATATCCATTAACTCCAATTTGAGGAGTTTCTTTGAAAATAAATAAATAAAATTTTCTAACCCTTTTTTTTGGGATGTTACACATTTTGTCATTTTGGTACGTTCCACAGTAGTGGAGTCATTTCTTCTTTTTTTTAGTAAAAATCAACATATTTCTTTTCACTTACTCCTTCCGTCCCACAAAAATGTGCACTCTTTCCTTTTTAGTCCGTCCCACAAGAATATGCACTTTTTAATTTTGGAAACTCTTTTCTCTCTAATGAGGTGAGACTTATTCTCCACTAACAATACTTTAATTACTTTTTCTCACTATCTCTCTTTTACTACTTTACTAATTTTACATTAAAACCCATGTCAAATCTAAAGTGTATATTCTTTTATGACAAAGGGAGTAGTTTTACTATCTCTTATTTTATCCTCTCTTTATTTCTCTACTTTTTTAATTTCTTGTTTTATAATTTATTTACTTAACTTACATAACACATTTTTTTAATTCGCATGAAACGTATGAATTAGTATGTAACGGAGGTAGTAAATTGTAAAAGTCCTTAGAGCGTCTCCAATGGCGGATGTCCGGTAGGACGTCGTCGACGTCCGACCGGACGTCCGCCGTAGTGGCTCCGAAGGGCACCCGCGCCCGTCGCATGGGCTCGCCCGTCCTCCCCACGGGCGGGCGGACGTCCGCCGTTGTGGCGACACTCGGACGTCCCGTTCGGATGTCCGGTTTTAATATTTTTTTTATTTTTTTTTTAAACTCTATAAATAGGGCTCGTTGAACTTCATTTCATTCACACCACTTGTGTTGACAAGTTTCTCTCTCTAAATCTACAAATTTCATTTCTACTACAATGGAGTACAATAGGAATTCCCCCACCACGAGCGGAGGAAACACACCCCCGATTCCCACCGGAACAGAGGGAAACTTTGCGGGGATGAATCCCCAAATGGCGGGGATGGCGGGGATGACTCCCCAAATGTTCTACAATATGTTCCAGTGGATGAGTCAGATGGGTGGGATGATGCCCGGGGCAGCGGGGATGGGCGGTACGCCGTCAAATATGGCGGGGGTGGGTGGGATGATGCCAGGGGCAGCGGGGATGGGCGGTATGCCGTCAAATATGGCGGGGGTGGGTGGGATGATGCCCGGGGCAGTGGGGATGGGCGGTACGCCGCCAAATATGGCGGTGGGTGGGTCGATGCAGCACAGGAGCCCGAGGACGCCTAGGGAATCTGTCTATCGCCCATATATAGATTTGTTGGCCGACGATTCCCCTAGTACTGTTCCGGAGACTCAGTACGCCGGCATCGAGACTTTCTCTTTTGAGGAGCTGGGAGCGGAGTTGGGGCTATCGCCGATCCGTGAGACTCCCGATGAGGCGGAGCCTGCTGCAAGGGGCAGGAGCAAAGGCAAGGGCAAGACCAGGGGCGGAGGTAGGGGCAAGGGCAAAGTCCCGACCTCTTCCTCGAACACGGGGGCAGAGGAGGAGGGTGAGGATGAGGCGGAGGAGAGGAGGACGATCTGGACCGTGTGGGAAAATACCGCACTTGCGAAGGCCTGGGTCGGTGTAGTAGAGGATCCCTATGTCGGGCCGAACCAGTATGTTGACCGATTGTGGCTTCGCATTAGTGAGGCCTACCGCATATGCAAACCGTCTGGGGCGAAGCCTCGCACTTCCGAGCAATGCCGGAAACAGTGGCTTCGGTTGAGGCCTAAGCTCAGTCGTTTTGCCGCCCTCTACCAAAACAACATGCGCATGGCAACCAGCGGCATGTCTGAGGATGATGTGAAGAGACGAGCCTTGGCCCAGTACCCCGACAAAGAATTGAAGTTCAAAGAGTTTGACCAATGGGAGGCCTTTCTCGTGGTCAGGGAATCGCAAAAGTTTGTTGTGGGTGTCGACTCGGGCTGGAAGCGGACGAAGATCAACTCTTCCGGTGAGTACAGCAGCAGTGCTGGTTCGCACGAGCTCCCCGAAGCCGAGGAAGTGGCCCCGCTACCACGAACAGACTCTCGCCGTCGTCGTCGCCCGATGGGGCAAAAGGCTGCGCAGCGGATGGTGAGGGGAAGCGGCAGCGGCAGCGGGTCCTACGAGGTCGAATCGGAGGCCCCAGAAGACCCAGGTAGCGACCGTCTCGCCCGCGCGCAGCTAACGAAGACCCTGATGCAGAGCACGAGTAAGTGGTTTAACACCCACGATCCTGTGTTCAAAAGGCTGTGCAAGGATGTGGTCGATCAATGTCGGCGCGATTTAGGAATGCCACCCATTGATGATTATGGCGTCGAGATTGGGGGCGGGCACGTCGGAGGCGGCAGCGGCACGGGCGACGGGGACGAGGACGAGGAGGAGAGAGGAGTGAGAGCCGAGGGTATTATGTAATTTTATTTTTAAATAATGTAATTTTTTTTAAAATTATGTAATTTTCTTTAAATTATGTAATTTTTTTTTAATTATGTAATTTTTTTAATGAAGTTTTCAAATTTTCTCATATTCCGTGTCGATATTTTAATTCCGTAAATTTTAAAGTCCGTAAATTGAATAATTGCGGGAAGTCCTAGTGGGAAGTCCTAGTGATGTGGCAGTGGAATGGGAAGTCCTAGTGATGACATGGCAGATAGTTTTGTGGGAAGTCCTTAGTGGGAAGTTCTAGTGGAAGGGGCACCACCGGAGATTTGGAGTGTGAGGAAAAAAAATAATGAAAAAGAAAAACTGCGTATGTAACCTTGATTTGATTGAGCGGAAAGAATTTGAAATGAATAAACAAATATTCAAATCTTGAAGTGTGTTCCAACTTGAATGCAAAAGCCAATTTGCTTTCTTCTTCAGCTATAGAAAATAAAAAGGCGATCCACACACACATCAAAGGTGATCCAGATCCATCCTTCATCTTAAGATGGAAGCTACGATCCACGAGCAAGACATTTTAATAGTTGGAGGCGGCATAGCTGGCCTTACTACAGCTCTCGGCCTGCATAGGTTGGGCATTCAGAGTCTGGTTTTGGAGTCGTCTGATGAATTAAGATCCACGGGCTTCGCCTTAACCATGTGGACGAATGCGTGGATAGCTCTTGATGCAGTTGGAATCGGGGACGCCATGAGGGCCAAATCTCTCCCAATTCAAGGGTTTGCACCTCTAATTCTCTCATATCATTTCCTTTCCTTTGCTCATTTTCTTGTATTCCTATTAGGTTTGAAGTTGGTTGCTTGGATTCCATCTCTTCTGAGACAGATTTCAAGCTGTAAGTAAGTCCTTGTTTTGTCCAATTTTGAATCTGTTTAGTAGTATTTGTTAATCAAATTACATGTAGTGGCAAGTTTGAGAGCAGATGTGTGAGAAGAACAGATTTATTGGAACTTCTGGAGAGAGAATTGCCACGGGAGAGTGTGAGATATTCTTCCAAGATTGTTAACATTCAGGAGTCTGGTAACTTCAAACTAGTTCATCTTGCAGATGGCTCTGTTTACCGAGCTAAGGTCTAGAGAAAAAAGATTCAGTTTAGTCTACAAAATATTGATGTTTTTTTTTTAAATAACAAATTATAATCAAAATTAGGCGTTGCTGGGGTGTGATGGAGTGAATTCAATTGTGGCAAAGTGGATGGGGCTCAAGAGTCCAATAAGCGCTGGGCGAGCAGCCATCAGAGGCTACGTGGTGTATCCACAAGGCCATGGCTTCGAGCCGAAGCTCTATGCCTACTTTGGTGGAGGCGTGCGCCTTGGTTTTGCACCCTGTGATGACAAGGGCATATACTGGTTCTGCACTTTCAGTCCATCACTATTCAAATGTGAGTCACTGATTTGCTCTAATTTGTGTCTCTTCATAGTGTGTGTCTATTCATAGTGTGCATGGTTTGGGTTTGGCGCAGATGATGAGAGCGAGCGTGATCCCATGAAAATGAAGCAGTTTGTGATGAGTAAAATCGGCACTGCACAGAACCATGTGTTGGATGTAGTGGAGAGGACGGAGCTAGATAGCATCTCATTGGCGCATCTAAAGTTCAGATCGCCATGGGACATTTTGTTTGGAAACATTGTGAAGAAGGGTGTGTGTGTGCTCGGGGATGCCCTGCATCCGATGACTCCGGACTTAGGTCAAGGAGCATGTTCTGCTATTGAGGATTCCGTCGTTCTTGCAAGGTGTCTGGGCGAAGCTCTATCGCAAGTGGGTGACGAGGAGGTCTATGTGAAAATGGAGAAGGGGTTGGACAAGTTCGGGAGAGAGAGGAGATGGAGAAGCTTTAGTCTTGTCAGTACAGCATATGTTGTTGGTGTCTTGCAAGAGACTGATAACAGATTTGTTTCCTTTTTTAGGAAGATGTTTTTGTCTAAGTTTACTGTTGAGCCTTTTGTTAGAATGTCTGATTTTGATTGTGGAAACTTACTTCTTACTTCTACTTAGATTTTCGCTGATTTTTTCTTTGGTTGTGTGCATTGGACAGTATAATTAATTAAATAAACACGTTTCATAGGTCTTATTTATGTTTCACAATTCACATTACCTTTCCAAACATTTGTAATTCACAAGCTAAAGAAACCTCCGTCCCATTTTAAGTGAAGCATTTCTAATTCGGCATGTGATTTGATGAAGTACTATTGTTTTGTGTGTAAAGTGGAGAGTATAAAGTACTCCCTCCGTTCCATAGTAATGGAAAAATTGTGTTAGGCGAGTTGAGTAAAGAGAGAGTAAAGTGGAAAATGAAAAAGGTAAACAGGTGAAGAGAGAATAAAGGAGGTGTGGAAAAATGTGTTGACTTTTACTAAAAAGGGAAATGACTCTATTACTATGGAACGTACCAAAATGACAAAATGACTCTATTATTATGGAACGGAGGGAGTAAGAGAGAGGGGGAAAATAGAGAAAGAGATGTTTCTAAATGTATCGTATGAGTGAGACATCTCGAAAGAAAACTATGTCGCTTAGAGTGGGACAGAGAGAGTAGATTTGAACTATTGATATTACATTTGTAATTCGCATGCTAAAAAAACTTGATTTGGACTATTTATGTTTTCATAATTAAAATTTAAGTTACATAATTGAAATTTCAAAAATAACATTCAAAATAAATAAAAATTGATATCCTCCATCTTTCTCACGCTCGCAGCGCCTCCTACATCTTCTTCTCTACACTTCATCGTCTCCTTCATGTTTTTCTCTACACTTCATCGCCTGCAATTTCTAGCAACTAATCCATGTTATTTTTGGTAGCTCCTCAACCTTTTTAGACGTAATGTTCATTTTCGTTCTTCCTCCAACAGCGCATTTGCTGGACTTTCATCGTGAAACCTTTCAGTTCATGACGGCAATAGCACGTTTGAGGCAGCAGCGCATGAGAATCACTTCCGTGAGGTATATTTTTTTTCACCACGGTCATGACAATTTTAATTAACAGAATTGGTATTTATTGAAAATTTAGTAGCTTTTGGCAATCTAATCCCTTTTATGTTCTTCTCTATTGACTCTTAGTGACTCAATATATATTTTTTTTAACATGAACCAAATGTGTAGAAGTTCAAGTGCTACTCTCATTGTGTGGTTTTATTAGATTAAATTTAATTCTAATTGATTGTCTTCTATTGACATAAGAAAGTACGTTATAATTTATTAGAGTTCTCGTAATCACACGTTTTTAACATTTAATCATATGTTTAATCACACATGATCCCTCCGTCCCATAAAAATATAAGCAATGGATTTGGAACGGGAACTAAGATAATAAGAGAGAGAGGAGAATGAGAGTTAAAATAGTGTTAATGGATAGTGGGACCTACATTATTAAATTGATATAACTTTCTAAAAAATGAAATGCACATATACTTGTGGCCGGATGGAATGAAAATGGCACACATATTTTTATGGGGTGGAGGGAGTATAATTTTTTAAGTCAAATGGCATTACTATAAAATGAGTAAAGGTTAGTAAAAGTTAATTTTGGTCCTAGACATATGACCAGAATATGAATGGTCTAAAACATTAACTTTTTGAAAAAAGGTCCATAACAAATATGTCACCTAAGTAGTCCTTTTTTTTACGGTTCCGTCAAAAAACTAACGGTCAACTCTAATTGCACAGTGGCATGATCATTAGTTTTTTAACGGAACCGTAAAAAAGGACCACACCGACAAGGATTTCATTTATTATGGACTTGTTTTTCAAAAAATGAATGTTATGGACCAAATTCATCTTTTGGTCATATGTTTAGGACTAAAATTGACCTTTACTCTTATAAGATTTTCCAAAAACTCTCCTTTTGTATATGTATAGAACTTGCTATTTGGTTATTACGTGATGGATAAGGAATTTCTTATAAAATATTTCGCTTACAATTATTTTATAATTAAATGATTCTTAAAATTCTAAGATATATTAAATGATTCTTAAAATTCTAAGATATAAAAACGACTCTATACATTAATTTCTTAGTGTTATCGTTCAACAATTTATTCATAGTCATTCATATCCAATTATTTTATTGTTAAATAATTTTTAAAATTTTAAATTATGAAAATGACTAAATGCATATATACTTAATTTCTTATTCTTACCATCAAACAAAATTTTCATAGTCATTCATATCTAATTATTTTATTATAAATAATTCTGATAATTCCAAGTTATAAATGACTACATGATTATATACTTAATTTCTTAGTTTTATCATCCAATGAAATATTAGTAGTATTTTTAAATTCTTATAATTATAAGTTATAAAAGTGACTGCATGCGTATATACTTAGTTTCTTTAGTGTTATTGTCCAACAATTTAATCATAGATTTTCACATTCAATTATTTTACTTCTAAAAAAAATACAAAAATGG
>NC_062968.1:7825704-7833629 GCF_023119035.1 Salvia hispanica
GCATTATTGGTTTATCGTTCAAGATATGTATATGTTAAAAAATGAATGTTATGGACCAAATTCATCTTTTGGTCATATGTTTAGGACTAAAATTGACCTTTACTCTTATAAGATTTTCCAAAAACTCTCCTTTTGTATATGTATAGAACTTGCTATTTGGTTATTACGTGATGGATAAGGAATTTCTTATAAAATATTTCGCTTACAATTATTTTATAATTAAATGATTCTTAAAATTCTAAGATATAAAAACGACTCTATACATTAATTTCTTAGTGTTATCGTTCAACAATTTATTCATAGTCATTCATATCCAATTATTTTATTGTTAAATAATTTTTAAAATTTTAAATTATGAAAATGACTAAATGCATATATACTTAATTTCTTATTCTTACCATCAAACAAAATTTTCATAGTCATTCATATCTAATTATTTTATTATAAATAATTCTGATAATTCCAAGTTATAAATGACTACATGATTATATACTTAATTTCTTAGTTTTATCATCCAATGAAATATTAGTAGTATTTTTAAATTCTTATAATTATAAGTTATAAAAGTGACTGCATGCGTATATACTTAGTTTCTTTAGTGTTATTGTCCAACAATTTAATCATAGATTTTCACATTCAATTATTTTACTTCTAAAAAAAATACAAAAATGGCTACATGTGTATATATACTTATTTCTTAGTGTAGCATCAACCAAAATAATCATAGTCATTTATATCTAATTATTTTATTATTAAATTGGGAAAGAAAGGGGGAAAAGGAAATTAAATAAGATTATAAGAATATTGAAAAAATGATTAATTAACAGAAATTGTAACGGTGAGTACCAATCATTATAAATTAATCCATGAAATAACTCATTAATCAGAGTATAGCAATAAGTATAAATTAAAGAGTAAAGGCCAAAATTGGTCATGAACATATAGTCATTTTATGTTTTTGGTCCTAAACATTATCTTTTTGGATTTTTTGGTCCTGGACATATGGAAATTTGATCATTTTGGTCCTCCGTCAAAATTTCCGTTAGAAACTAACGGTCAACGGGCTTAAACCCAATTTTGACCAAAATTAACATTTTAATTCTGATTTTCTCCTTAATTAATTCACTAACTATTATTATAAATATTCTTTTAAAATTAGAATATTTAATTAATTGAGAAGGGTCCAGCCGCAGGAGAAGTGCTGGAGCTCCGGGTGGTGGTGGTCAGCGATGCTGAACAGCGGCAAGGCAACGGCGGAGGTGTAGGGGTTCGCCGGCAGGTGCATTTGCGCGGGCGGAACGAGCGGCGGAGGGCGGGGCTAGTAGGCCAGAGGTGAAGTAGTCCATGGGAGTGGAGGACCAGTGCCTTGGGGCGCCGGAGTTGGAATTACCGATTCCGCCACTCAAGAGCTCGGTGAAGGAAGTAGTGTGAGAGATAGGGTTGAGAGAGGGCGGATGAGTCGACTCCTTCTCCTTCTCCGCGACTCGCTCCTTGGCCCGCTCCCTCGCCTTGATTCTACTCTCAGATCTAAACAGAGACAGCCCCGACCCCTTGCTCGTTTCAGATGTACTGCTGCACGCCGGCGATTTCGTCACCTCTGCAAGTAATTCAAATCGCCGCCGCCGTCCAAATTGACTTCACCGGAGTCGAAGCAGAGGTGAGCGCAAATGCACCTGCCGACGAACCCCTACACCTCCGCCGTCGCCTCGCCGCTGTTCAGCATCGCCGACCACCACCACCCGGAGCTCCAGCACTTCTCCGGCGGCGGTGCTGAACCCTTCTCAACAATCCCCCAAGTTTCTTCATAATATTTAATTCTAATTTTTTAATTTTAAAAGAATATTTATAATAATAGTTAGTGAATTAATTAAGGAGAAAATCAGAATTAAAATGTTAATTTTGGTCAAAATCGGGTTTAAACCCGTTGACCGTTAGTTTCTAACGGAAATGTTGACGGAGGACCAAAATGATCAAATTTTCATATGTGCAGGACCAAAAAATCCAAAAGATAATGTTTAGGACCAAAAATGTTAAATGGTCATATATTCAGGACCAATTTTAACCTTTACTCTAAATTAAACACTGGGATGCACTTCAAAAATATCACAATTTGAGTTCACAATTTTCTACACATATCATCCATTAGATTAACACATCGGACTACCTGGAAACATCCACCTAGGATTTACTATTTATTATGCTGCATATATATAGAAAAGGTAGGGATGTCAATCGGGTCGGCCCATCGGGTTTCGGGCTAATCCTACTCGGGTTGCGGGTCAATCGGGTGCGGGCTTGCCGGGTTGTGATTTCTTTCGGGTTGTAAAAGTTCGGCCCTAACCCTAAAAGCTCGGGTTTCGGGCTAGCCCGACGGGTTAATCGGGTTGCTACCGATAAGGTTAAGGCTCGAACAATCCAATAAATCATGATGAAAATTAGTTATATTTATAAAATATAAAATATTTAATTATGATAAATTTGATATATATGCTTAAACTCAATCATAAAATACTAATATTTGTGATATTTCATGAAATTTTAATGATGTTAAAAATTTAAATATTCTTTTAGTGAGATTAATTTATTTAACAATTATTATATTAATAAAAAAATCAATATATAATTTATATATTTACCATAAAATTGAAAGTTATCTTTTTTTAGTTATCTATGTCATAAAATTAGTCAACAAAGTGTTGAATTAGGAGTAAAAAATTGAAAAATATAAATTTTAGCGGGTTATCGGGCCAGCCCATCGGGTTTTCGGACCTGACCCTAACGGGTTGCGGGTTAATTGGGTGCGGGCTTATCGGATTTTGTTTTTATCGGGCTAGAAATTTCCGACCCTAACCCTATAAATTTAGCGGGCTATTCGGGCCAGCCCACGGGTTGCGGGCTACATTGACATCCCTAAGAAAAGGGAACAAAAAGTCTTGCAATTTTGACCCTATATGTACGCCCAATCAATTCAATCAGTAATATTTTTCTTCCGATGTATTGTTGATGCATTAACTATTTTACTGGGAAGTTATTTTTTCTTTCTTTTAAGATTATATAATTTCTTTCTCAATCAGAAATCCAAATTAATTATAATTATCCTAAATTTACAATGTCGAATTCCATAATTTCTGACAAGAGTGTTCATGAATATCAATAATTCATTAGAATATAATATTTCGGTCTAATTAAAAATGTATTTCATCCCCAGATTTAAATATTTTATTTCGTTTTCAGTTTCAATAAAAGATTTAATTTTTGGTAATGCAATATATAAGGTTCATATTTGAGTTTTATGTTTTACCAAGTGCATCGTATGCTTTACAAAATAAATAATTGCATCTTAATGCACAAACAGTTGCATCTAATACACGAGAAATTGCTTGCATTTTATTAATATATGGTTGCTCACAATACTCAAATCATTGCATCATAATAATCATGTCATCGCATTTCATTGAACTAGAATATACGTTGCACTAGAACAAATACGGTGCACATTTAATACCAATAAAATTGCATCAGTAAACATATTGGATACAATACTCATCTGAAAATACATGAGCATACACGTTTGCACAACATGTCACGAAATGCATCAATATTAAAAGACATTCCACCAGTCCAAAATAATGGATCATAAAAATATCACGCTTCCACTACAATATTACAATTGTACTCGGTGACATTAGACACGTAGTCAATAAAACTCCGAATATTTGGTTTGAGCCATCTCCAAGAGTTTCAATCAGAGCATATTCCATTAAAATTAGGAAACATCTTTCAAATTGTTGCAGTCAGGCTTGCAAAATTTTCCGAAGAATTTTGAAATATAGTCATTTTATGTCCCTTTGTCATTGCTGCAAATTTTCAACATCATCATTTCAGTCTCATACTAATTGCTTCCTCCCTTTTGGCGCTTGTTACCTGCTGGATAAATAAAATCACTTGAGTCAGGCAAGTATAATCCAGATGCAGTTCGTAAATGAATACATATTTATTGCATCAATCGTAAAAAAATATTGCATTTTCTATGTTTCAAATATGCATCAATTTATAACAAAAAAAAAAACCAAAAAAGTATGATGCTAACACTATCCAACCAACAATGTGTTTTTGCCTTCAATTAGTGCTAAGGCTAAATATCTGCAATTTTCAGAAAACTAAATAAGCAAATTGTTGTACAAAATAAGTACATCCTCAAACAAATGAAGCAATATTTCAAACAAAACAAGCAAACTATTAACGCACAATTACAAACAACTTAAGCAAATTCTCGTCCAAAATAAGTAATATTTCGAATAAATTGAAACCTCTCTACACTCGAATTAAACAATCTTTCCAACAACTTAAGTAAATTCTTGCCCAAAATAAGCAATCCTTTGAATAAATTGAAACCTCCCTACTCTCAAATTAAGCAATTTTTCCCATAACTTAAGCAAATTCTCACCCAAATTAAGCAATCTTTGGAATACATGTATGATGTATATCATATCAAACCATTGTGTGATTGCGAACAAAAAAAATCACCACCCCAGAAAACATAGATCACTTTGTGCTCCAATTTGATAGAAATCCTAAATTCCCACACCAGAAATTTACCAAAAACAAATCCAAAACTTACCATTCCAAAAGTTTCTGCGCCGTCAGTCATCGGGGATTTCAAAATACAGCGTCTTTTAGCCATGAGAACAAACTGAAAACCGTATAAAATTAAATAAAAAAATATCGTCTAAACATCGATTAAAAAAATTGAAGGAACTGAGATTACTGGTCAAAAGCATAAGAAAGAAATGGCTTTATTTGTGGATAAAATTATTGTATCCAACGTAATCTTCTCTGCGCTCTCTTTTGGGAAGAGATGCAACTTCGTATCTGAATTTCGTGAATGTTTTTTAGTGGGGGGCCGTGGAAAAGCAACAAGATGCATCTAGGTTTATCAAATTTGATAGGAGTGGAGATATGTGACCGATTATGGTGGGAGTAGAGCTGTCCAAGGTTTATCGAACCAGCGGTTAAAATCGAAATCGTAACCGCCAGTTACTGTTCCGAACCGAAACCGCGAGAAATATTCTGAATCAAAATTGTGAATTTTAGAACCGTGGTTCGGTTCAGGTTCCAAATTTTTCGAATCGAAACCGCGACCGAACCGCCGGTTCCGGACGATTCTGAACCGCCGATTAACCGGCGGTTTCACGGTTCCAACATGAATTAATATTGATTTGATATTGATTTGATTTCTACCAAAATTAAGAAGGGAACATGATTTATATTTGAACTTTTAAATATGAACATTGACTTGTGTGAATATTTATAGTTGTTTCTGTATATTATGTTGTTTTTCTCTCTCAAAATAACTAATCACATTTAATACAATTTGATTGTTATTCCACATCTATTTTGCTAAAAATTGAAAAGGGGTGCTTTGTGGCAATAATGCACAAAATGTCGCAGAAACCAAAATGAGATCAAAATTTGTAATTATCAAAAGTAGCATTAATGTTGCACTATTTTCGTATATAAAAGCATTATATATGCAATCTCACCGTTTTTTAAGTATGATTATGTAGTATTTAAAATATGAATATGCATTCTTCAAAATGATTGGTTCATTGGCATTATTGATCATACATGATTTAGTTTTACTTAATCAAGATCAATTAAATTCAATTAATTTAGTTAATGCAACCTCACCATTTTTTACGTATGATAATGTAGTCTTCAAAATATGAATATGCATTCTTCAAAATTGATTGGTTCATTGGTTGGTGGTTGGTGATGGTTGCACTATTTAAAAATGATTGCACAAAACACTACTCCCTCCGTCCCAAGATAAGTGACTTGTATTCCTTTTTGGGGTGTCCCACTATAAGTGACCTATTTCCATTTTTAGCAAAAAGTCATCTCTCTTACTTTATTTTCCACCTACTTTATTCTCTCTCCTCTCCTCTACTTTTCCCTCTCTCATACTTTACTCTCTCCACTTTAACTTATTTAAATATCATTCCTTAAATCTCGTGCCCAAAAGAAGTAGGTCACTTATCTTGGGACGGAGGAGTATTTTTTAAATTTTATTTATTTATTATTTAAATGTTGATTTTAAATTCAAATTGGATTTCATTTCCCTCCATTTTTATCTATAAATACTCCCCTCTATTCTCACTTACATTCACCCCATTCTTGTTCAAGAATTTCTCTCTTCAATCTAAATTTGAAAAGTCTAACTTTGAAAGTTTAAGTTGAGCTCAAGCCATTTTAATTTTTTTCTTTTTTCCCCCATTTCATGTTTTTTTTGTTTACGTTTAGACGAGTACGACACTTGTAAATTATATCACATTGTAATTTGTTTGTAAAGTATATCACATTGTAATTTGTTTGTAAATTATATCACATTGTAATTTGTATATTGAAATTGTAAATTTGATATCATTTTCACCTTACTCATCTTACTTCAATTTAAACTATCTATTTTCTTATTTCAATTTATTTTATAATTTCAAACTACATGACAAAAAAAAATAAAAGAAAAAAAACTGCAAAACCGAACCTAAACCGTTACGAACCGTCCAAAAACCGGCGATTCGGAACCGCAACCGCTGGTTTTTTAACCGAAACCGAAACCGTGAAATAGTCTCACGGTTCGGTTCCGGTTCCATATTTTTCAAAACCGGAACCGACGGTTCCGAACCGAAACTGCTGGTTCATGAACCGTGGGCAGGTCTAGGTGGGAGTAGAAAGATTCAATTGAGAGGTTTCAATTGAATTTAAGTTGATGGGGATGTATATTGATTGATCCTGAAATCTTGCGCCTTCAATTTCGTAAGACCTGTTTTCATATGGGAACTGGCAATTTTACCCTTCGATGCAACGAATTGAATAAACGATGCAAGCTTAGTTTATGGAATCTACACCACACATCTCAATATTAAAGGGTCCAGATTGGTAGGATGTTGTATCCATATGAGTACAGGGAGTATAGTGCTCCCCATTAAATACTACCTCCGTTTTTTTAAAATAGGGAAATTTGAAACGACACAAGTTTTAATGTACAATTTGGTAAAGTAAGAGAGAGTGATAAAAATTGGCAGAGTAAGAGAGATGAAGAGAAAAAAGTAATGAAATTAGTCTTAGTGGATGATGGGGTCCAATTTATTAGGGGTGTAAAAATTTCCTAAAGTGGAAAGTTTGAAAGTTGTTATTTTTAAGGAACGCACTAAAAATGATAGAGTTGCTATTTTTAAAAAACGGAGGGAGTAAAATTATAAGGGGTGTTCAGTTTGAAGGTTTGTATCTAAGATTAAATTTGTTGTGTGTTTAGTTCATGAGATTCAATCTCATAACTCAATAATCATGGGATAATTAGTCATAGCTAACCACATATGACTAAAACAATCTCACAACTCAATCCTAAATTATATCTTAATACTTTCTTTGTCTCATAATAGATGTCACATTTGGGGATTGACACAAAATTTTAGGAGGTGTTATTTTGTGTATTAATGGAAAGAAAAAATAATATATTTATATTAACCTCAGAAATAAAAAAAAATGTAATATCTTTTGTGAGACAAATAAAAAAGAAAAAATATGACACCTGAGACATTTGTCTAAGAGCATCTCCAAGGGGAGAGGTAAATGAAGAGGTATAGTCATATAACTACCATATTTACCTTTTCTTCATGAAAAATCATTCTCCAAGGGGAGAGGTATTTGAGAAGGTATTATACCTTTTCCCATTTTGAAGAGGTATCTTTACCTCTCTATTGATGGAGAGGTAAAATCATATAACTACCATATTTACCTTCTTTTCATAAAAAATCATTCTCCAAGGGGTAGGTATTTGAGAAGGTATTACACTTTATGTTTTTTAATGCATCTTGTACTATTATTTTATTTTTTTTAAATGATATACCTTTCTATATACCTTT
>NC_062968.1:7833729-7873594 GCF_023119035.1 Salvia hispanica
TCTAAGAGCATCTCCAAGGGGAGAGGTAAATGAAGGGGTATAGTCATATAACTACCATATTTACCTTTTCTTCATGAAAAATCATTTTCCAAGGGGAGAGGTATTTGAGAAGGTATTATACCTTTTCCCATTTTGAAGAGGTATCTTTACCTCTCTATTGATGGAGAGGTAAAATCATATAACTACCATATTTACCTTCTTTTCATAAAAAATCATTCTCCAAGGGGTAGGTATTTGAGAAGGTATTACACTTTATGTTTTTTAATGCATCTTGTACTATTATTTTATTTTTTTTAAATGATATACCTTTCTATATACCTTTTATCCTTGGAGTTGATTGCTTTTTAAAAAAGTATATTGCACTTTTTGAGAAGGTATAAGCATGATATACCCTTTTCATTTACCTTCTTCCATTGAAGTTACTCTAAGTAAATATTATTTTATCTTACAAACCAAATACACTTAACAATGTTGAAAATGATTGGTACTCATCGTTTCAACTTAAACCCTAATCCCTAGATTGGGAAAGAAAGGGGGAAAAACGAAACTGAAATTGACTCCAGCCATGAATAGCAGGAAGAGAGAGAAGCCCTACTACTCCCGCCATGCCCCTTATTCTCTGCCGAAGCGTCGCCGCCCGCTCACCCTCGACGCGGACGATGCCGACGCCAATTCCAAGCCCGCCGCCGCTAAAGTGCCGACGTCGGTGGTGGTGATCGGCGTGCCCCCGGAGTGCTCCGTGCTCGACCTCAAATCGAGGTTCGAAGTGTACGGCCCCATATCGCGGACCCGGATGGAGCCTGATGGAGTTGCTTACATCAATTTCAGATCCAACGAGGCCGCCCAATCCGCCGTCGATGCGGCCCTTGATTCCAGTTTTCCCGTTTCCCTACATTCCACTCCAGTATGCTCCCTCTTTCTCTCTTTTATTAAGTCTTGATTCGAACCGATTTCTTGATGCGTCTGCTGTAGCTAATTGGGGTTTGTTGATGAGCTGTTAAAGTTAAACTGGTTGTGGTTGGTGAATCGGTTCAAGAAATAAACTTGTCTTTTCATTGTTTGTATGTGTATGTGAGTGTGAGCGAGGGAGATTAAAAATTGAGAATTAGCTAACTAGGTTTTTTTTTTCAAAAGCTAATTTTCTGATTTTAGCTAGTAAAGAAATGCAAGTAAGAACAGCGTGTTCTGCATTTTGTGTGTGTGGAGACTGAAAATTTTGTGCTTTATTGAAAAGCTATTGAACTGATTTTAGCCAGTTAATGGATCCAAGAAAGATCTTATGTAGTTTGTGTTCTACATTCTGTGTGTGTGCGTCAAAATTGGAAATTGGGAATTTAGCCAATCGGGATTTATCGAAAAGCTTTTTCTTCTGAACTTTCTGTGTGTGTGAGGGGAGATTAGAAATTGGTGTAGATGTGGAATGTGATGGTTTTCGTAGAGCAAATTTAATAGTAGTAATTATGTATGACCTAAGTGTGGTTGATGCCGAACTGTTGTGTTGTGAAGGTTCAGGTGATGTGGGCAACTAATCCAGTTTCACAGCAGGAGGGGGGAGTTGGCAGGAAGGAAGGGCTGTCGTCTAGGCTAGTGAGGCCCGAAATGCCCCTCCGCAGGCATGGAAGAGGTAACAAGCTGGGGTCAGCTATAGTGAATCCTCGAGACGAGAGAGGTGGCAACGAGGCCACAAATAGCAGCCCCAACAACAATGATGGGCTTAATGTTGCTGCTGCTGTTGGTGGTGGTTCAGGTACTTTCAGGGGCAGGGAAATTGTTGCTTATGATGATATATTGTGATTCTTGAAAAGGGCATATCGGAATCTCCCTTGTTGTAAACATATAAACCAAGAATTTATAGCATTGCTGGTTTAGTTATGAATTAAGTGAGACTCTGTCGAAGATCATTGAGTGTAGGTTGTATGTGTGTGTAGCTTTCATCCAGTCCTCTTGCAGTCTTGCTATTCTGATTCTCTTTTGTTAGGAATAGGATATATGTCTAATGTAACGATAATACCTGATTCGACCCGCATACTTGAGTAAGTTGGTAATGTTTTTCCTTGTTAAGATATACCCTTTCTCTTGTATTAGTGTCTTTTTTTTCTTCTCTCTTTTTAAATGTTTAGAGCATCTCCAATGGTACATAGGCAAGCAATAGGCCAGCAATAGGCTAGCCATTCTCTCCCCTGCCACGTCAGCAGCACTAAAAAATCTACCTGCCACATCAGATTTAGGCCCGCCGCAATAAAAATAATTCAAAATATACTACATTTAAAAAATTAAAATCACGATTAAATTACCGAATTAAATTTACGAGACATATACGGGAAAATTCATTAATTTTATTTTTAAAAAAAAGTACATTAACTAAAAATCAAAAAAATTACATAATAAAAAAAAATCGGGCTTCCACACACGAGCCACCGCCCCACTCTACTCCTCACTAATTTATTAAAAAAATACATTAAAAATGTTAGTATGCCTTGAATCAGTTATAGTTTGCCGCTAGCCGAACGGGGGTATCGACATGTTTTTGTTTTAGGTCTTAATTTTGTATTGGGCTAGTTGTTGTTGTCAATCGCTAGATGTTGCTCTTGTATACGAGAAATTTAGAGATAGAGAAAATCGCATTTATATAGTTTTTCAAAAATAGACATATACTGGAAAATTCATTAATTTTATTTTTAAAAAAAAAGTACATTAACTAAAAATCAAAAAAATTACATAATAAAAAAAAATCCGGGCTTCCACACACGAGCCACCGCCCCATTCTACTCCTCACTAATTTATTAAAAAAATACATTAAAAATGTTAGTATGCCTTGAATCCGTTATAGTTTGCCGCTAGCCGAACGGGGGTATCGCTGTTTTTGTTTTAGGTCTTAATTTTGTATTGGGCTAGTTGTTGTTGTCCATCGCTAGATGTTGCTCTTGTACAGAAATTTAGAGATAGAGAAAATCGTGATTTATATAGTTTTTCAAAAATTAAAAAAAAAAGAATTAAAAAAAAAGAATTAAACAAAAATTAAAAAATAGCGCTACAACAGCGATCGGGCCGCCACAATGGCGGCCGGCGCATCGGCCCAGCCACACGCGATCGGCTAGCCCACGCCGATTTTTTCGCCGAAATTCGACTAGCCTACTCTAATGGTTCGGCTAGCCGATCGGCTAGCCACGTCAATCGGCTAGCCGGTGGCTAGCCTACCATTGGAGATGCTCTTATGTATTGCGAAAGATTATTTTGTTGGTTTTAGAGGGAATTTTTCTGAGATCATCCATAATCCAAACCAGTTGAAATTCTACATCATACTTCGTCCCTAAATAAGAGTCGTGCTTTTTGCTTTTTCTGTCCATCCATGAGTAGGAGTATTAATTAGGAGTATTAATTCACTATTACCATAAATGGTAAGTAGTCCCCACATTCCAACAACTTATTTCATTCACATTTTATTATACAACTAATATATATAAGTGGAATCCATATTGCCCTAACTTAATCAATCCACTTTTCTTTACATTTTTTAAAACTTGTGTCGTGACAAAATAACTCTTATTCTGGACGGAGTGAGTACAATTTACTTTTGAGCCACGATATAATATGGGTTGACACGACACGATAATGCCTCGAATTCGATATTTCACGATTAAAACTTGTTAATACATCATGATTAAATCTAATTTTAAACTTGATTTACATGATAAAAATTTATTTTCCACTATTAAAATTTGATTAACAAGAAATTAAATAAAAAATAATAGTAATATTATTTCTTAATGGATTATCTGTATCGAACCCACAATCAACCCAAAATTTTCAGGTTCTTAAAGGGTTAACCAATAAGTACACAAACCTAATAAGACTTGACCAGAACCCATTATTTTCATGCTGATTTGTGTCTGATTATCGTGTCGGGTCCAAAATTGACATCCTTATGTTTTTCCTTTATATTTATGGACAACAAGACAACTGTTCACATCAAATTCTTTGTTATTTCGTATAAATTGCAACCATGTAATTAAAATATTAAATTCTTTGTTACGTACTATTTTGTCTGTCATACTTAAGCGAGTCATTTCCAGTTTTTAGATGTCCAACCACCATAAGTTAGTCATTTTATTTTTAAGCAAAAATTCTTCTCTCTAATTTTATTTTTCACCTACTTTATTCTTTTCACACCTCTATTTTTCCATCTCTCATACTTTACTCTTTTTACATTAAAAAGAATACTATTTTAAAATTTTGATTTTGGGATTTTCTAAAAATTAAAAGAAAATATATTTCAAAATGCTACGCCAATAATTTGAAAAATCGAGTTGTTAAGAGCATCCACAGAGGTGCTCGTCGCAACGAGCACCCACCGTGCCGACGCATTGTGATTCGCCAACGGCAATGCCGTTGGCATTTTTCATATATATATATATATATATATATATATATATATTTTTTTTTTTTTAATTCAAAAAATCTGATTTTTCATATTTAAATAAAAAAATTTATTTTCTCACTTCCCAATAAAATATATCAGTTTTATCTCACTTTTAATTTATTTTTCATTATTTTTATCCCAAAAATCACATTTTCATCTATAAATACCCCTAATTTCAACACAAAAAATCATACCACACTACACCAAACAACTCTGTCATCAATCTCATTTTCTCTAAATTCTCACTCTTTCTCTCTTGCAAATATGTCCGGCTCCGGTGAACACCCATCCTACTCCTGCGGATGGAACCACGATTGCTCGGCAGTTCGCCATTCCCTTCGCCAGATAAGAATATCTCGCCCCCTCCTCTTACCCAAGGTTCGCAAATTTCGGGTGGCTACCGGCCTTATCCGGTGGACATGCAAGATGCCCTCGATAGGCAATACGGGTGGGCACCTGAACACAGATCAGGAGGGAGCGCTCGACGCAACTGTTGTCCCAAATTCCGGAGGGCGCTTCTGGCAGTCACGGTGATCGTGGTGTCCGTGTCCGTACCCGTGGCAGTGTCGGTGACCCCAATGTCCGCACCTATACTCTCCGCCCGAGATGGAGAAGATATGCGATGCATATGTCGCGATCTCCCAAGATGCGGAGGTACGCATGAACCAAACCGGGGAGAGGTTTTGGTACTGCGTCACTCGCTGGTACAATGCCGACCTAACGGCTGGAACAGTGGAGCGCACTGAGAGTATGGTGTGCAATGTCATCAGAAGAGCTAACGAAGAAATCCAAAAGTTCCAGGGGTATTACCTCGAGTAACCGCGGTAGGCAGGGAGCGGCACCAACGAGGTCGACATCATCACGACCCCCATGTCAGCCTACCAAACAATACATTACAAACCATTCAAGCATCTCAACACTTGGCAGAAGGTGTGTCATCTTCCGAAGTATAAGGGAGGCGTCCAATCCTCCTCCAACTCCTCCTGCTAAAGGTCGAGGTCGCTATCCGACGTTGGCGAGGACGAGGTGGCAAGCCAACTTATCGGAGCTCACTTGGATAGCTTTGATGCCAGCTCGAGCGGTTCACAACGCCGGCCGTCGAGAAGGAAAACGGCGACGACTTCCGCTCCCGCTCCCTTTGTGCTGCCTCCACCCCCTGCAATGCCTCCAAACCCCAACACGTTATTGGTCATTTTGACTAACGTCATTAACGCCGATACGTCTCGGATGACTGCCGAGCAAAAAGATGCTCACTGGAGGATACGAACCCTCCGACAGCAATTGGGGATTCCCCCGCCGCCATCGAACTAGTCTTCTTTAAATTTCTACTGATGTAGTTTTTAATTTTTAGGATTTTAATTATGTAATTTTTAATTTTTAGGATTTTAAGTATGTAAATTTTAATTTTTAGGATTTTAATTTTTTAGTACTCCCTCCGTCCCGCTTAAGATGACACATTTTCCTTTTTAGTTTGTCCCAACTAAGATGACACATTTCCTTTTTTGGTAACTTTATCTCTCCAATTAATACACTCAACCACTTTTTCTCACCCCTATTAAAATATTCATCTTTCTTTATCTCTCTACTTTAATACTTCCATCCACATTCTCTCTCCAATTAAATACTTTAACCAATAATTCCTAAAATCTCGTGCCGACTAAGCAATATGTCATCTTAGCCGCGACGGAGGGAGTAATTTCTAATAGTAGTTCAGATATTTTGAATGCATTTTAATATTGTGGAAATATATTTCGTAATTAAAGTATTTAAATAATAGAATGGTGGAACCCTTAAGATTGCGGAAGAACAAGAATGTGAGTGTCATTACTCTTGCGAAAGAGTAAGGTATTAAAAATAAATAAATATTGGTCCGGTACTCCGGTCTCACATCCATGCTCTTTCATGGATGGGATGCTCTAAGCCCTAAGGTATGTGCGGATGGCGCAGTTGTGCACTGTTGCTTTGAGCCCAATCTGAGATGGTCAATCCACAAATCTCGAAATTTGTGCAAATTTTAAGTTATCACTAATCTAACTTGCAATCTTACAATCAGGTTACGTAAATTTTGTTTTTTAGATTCACACACAAATCTCGAAATAAGCAGTATAATTGGTTAAATACCACTTCCTCCGTCTGTCATTAGGAGTCTCATTCATAGGCGCACGAGTTTAAAAAAATGTGAAAAAAAGTGTGTGGAAAAAAAGTTAGTGAAATAGGAATACCACTTGTGAGTGGAATGTGAGTGGAATGAGTTAGTGAAAGGTGAGACCCTATTACCATTTATGGTAAAAGTGAACCGAGACTCTTATTCGCGGACGGACTAAAACAGAAAAACGACTCTTATTCGCGGACGAAGGGAGTATATGTTATGCCTAATCTAAGCAATATTTTTGTTTTTATATGTTTTTTATGCCTAATCTAAGGTGCAAATATACTGTTTGACAGGGTTTGCGGATTACGGCCGAAAGTCTCCCATCGAGTGGCGGGGTTTGAGTGATCTCAAGGTCACCACAGCTCCGCGCTGCAAACTGCACTGCAATCTGTTGGTATAATTTTTGTTTTTAGATGCACACAAATCGTAGAAATAAAGAGTATAATTGATTAAATGTACTTCATCCGTTTCATAGAATAGAGTCATTTTGCCATTTTGGTACATTCCATAGTAATAGAGTCATTTTCTTTTTTAGTAAAAGTCAACACATTTTTTCACACCTACGTTATTCTCTCTTACTTTTTTTTCTCTTCATCTCTCTACCTTTTACATTTTTCACTTTATTCTCCTTTTACTTAATTCATCTAACACAATTTTCTTAATTTCCGTGCCAAAAAGAAACGCATTCAATACTATGAAATGGAAGAGGTATATGTTATGCCTAATCTAACTTGCAATCTACAATCAAATTATATATTTTTTGTTTTTCAATGCACACACAAATCGGGGTAATAAGCAATATAATCGGTTAAATATATCCATAATTGACTTATACATTGACCTCACTACCCTTCCAAAAACACTGAATAAAAATCGACTCACCAATCCCTCTCTCTCTTTACCCTACCGCCGCTTCTACTACTGATTGAATCCCAACTCCACGCCTTCTCCTCCTCCCGCCCTTTTCTCGCCTCGCCCCCTTCTGCTGCCCGCGGCGGCGCTAAACCCTAACCTCCTCGCTTCTACTCTCCCTTCTACGCCCGGAAATGGCGGCGGCGGCGGCTCCAGCTCCGTCTCTATCCGAAATCGCCAACGAGGGACCAGTCCTCAATCTAATCAACAAGCGCCTCCGCGCGCTGCGGAAGAAGCTCAACCGCATCTCGCAGATGGAGGATTCTCGCGCGCAGGGAAAAACTCTCAACAAAGAGCAGGAGGAAACACTCCGCTCCAAACCCTACATCGTCGCCGGCATTGACGAGCTCGAGAAAATCCGCCAGCCGCTCCTCCTCGCCGTCGATCAGGAAATTGAGCTTGTTCTCACGAAGAACAGCCACAAAACCGATAGCTCGTCCTCCGAAGTCGCGAACGATGGAGACACTGCTGCCGAGCCGGAGGGGAAGGAACGGATCGGAGACACTTCTTTGGTTTCTGATCTGCTAAATCTGCTCTATTTTGGTAGCATTTTCGATGTGCAGACTCTAATTAGGGCGAATGATAACATGCTGACGAGGACGCACGAGAGGAATTGCTGCTTGACCTACGATTACGTTACCGATGATGATGCTGCTGGTGATCCTCTCAAAGAGTCGGATTTGGACGTGATTGCGACGGTTGGGGGTTTGTTGATTTCACGGCCGGTGAATCAGAGCTTGTCTCACAAGGACTCGCTGGAGAAGTGTGTGGAGCGTGCTAAGCTGTGGCTTGCCAATGCGGACCAACCGATCGAGCCAGGGTCAAATATCACTTGTATGAACACTTTGCAATCACTGTTTGTGCCATTTGCTCTTGATTTGTTTATCGTTTGTGATTGCTTGGCATAGTAGATTCTAATTTTGGTTGAAGTTATATCTATTTTTTTTACTAGTAATCAATGTCTTGCAATTGTGATATATTTGAGTAATCATTTACATAGGGATGTTTCCTTGCATTATAACAATATAGCTAGTATTTGTGGATATATTGTGATGTGTGATATTAAATTGGTTTTGATTGGCATTATCAGTATTGTTTTCACTTATTGGTCAAAGTACTGCATTGTGTTGTTAATCATTTAAGAAGCTAATGCCATTTCAACTATACTTGTATCTTGGCAGTCATATTTGCGTGTGTTCCTCTATCTATCTGTATGGATACTGAATTAAGTGTTACTACTACTGTAATATTACCTGATGCTGCTCTTGCTATGTTTCTTGATTGTTTTCTTAGAATGTGATTATGTAGATGATACATTGATTTTATCCTGTAATAGGATTTTGTTGCTAGTACCTTGAGTATGTCCTGTAATAAGTTTGTTCCTGGTGCCTTGATTTTGTCTTGTAATGTGATTTGTGTGTTGGTTCCTTATTTCCTGTAACATGATTTTCTTGCTTGTACTTTGATTCTGTCCTGAAAGTGATTTTTCTGTTGATACCTTGATTCTGTTATGCTTTAAAATTTTGTTGTTGAAGTTTATTTTTCATAACATTTTGGACTATGCAAAATGATGTATCCTTAAGATCCAGTCTACATTTTCACTCACATGGGTTATTTTAGATACTGGATTGAGGGAAAAGTTAAACAAAATCATGGCTTCGGACTACTTTACAACTACTCCAGAAATAAAAGCTCCAGTTGAAGTGGCTGCTGCTGCTGGAAATTATACTTTTCAGGTGCCATCTGTCCATGGTTCTGTTGTTCCTCAAGTCAGCATGCCCATCACAGTTGAAGCATCGGTTACTGAGTTTCACCAAGAGGTAAAATCATAATGATACATCATTTATGTATGCATTGCTCCACTGTCCTAGTTTTGTCTGTAACATTGGAAGTTCTGTTCAAGGATGTTGAAATTGTATATGGTATTGTTTGCGGTTCATCATTCTTTGTGCAATAAAATGTTGGAATTCTTGATAAACTACAGCTAAGAGCCTCTGAAGCCTCTATTATGTCATCTAGGAAATTTATAAGCTAGTAAATCTTGAGTATCATGAAATTGATCAAGTAGGTGTCTTAGAAATGTATGGTTGTTGCTGCTGAAAGAATCTTTGAATAATCCTTCATTAATCACAAATCATAATGATACATCATATATGTATGCATTGCTCCACTGTCCTAGTTTTGTCTGTACAATTGGAAGTTCTATTTAAGGATGCTGAAATTGTATATGGTATTGTTTGCGGTTCATCATTCTTTGTGCAATAAAATGTTGGAATTCTTGATAAACTATAGCTAAGAGCCTCTGAAGCCTCTCTTATGTCATCTAGGAAATTTCTAAGCTAGTAAATCTTGAGTATCATGAAATTGATCAAGTAGGTGTCTTAGAAATGTATGGTTGTTGCTGCTGAAAGAATCTTTGAATAATCCTTCACAAATCGCATCAGGACTGAGGTTCTGCCTGTTGAATCTCAAATGACCTTGTATAATTGGGGCAATATCAGTTTAAATACCAAACTGTTTCTGGATTAGTATCAAATATCAACCATTCAAATCTCGCCATATCATCCAAAATTCAGACTATCAATCAAATCCTCCACCAGTAAAAGAGCAGACAAGAGAGTTTGACTAGGAATCTTGACAGCCATTATGTTACCATATGAATTTATCTTTAAATCCTTTTATTTAATTTTTTTCATTTCAATACCTATTCAAAAACTCACAAATAGAATATCTTCGTCACTATGGTAGTGAGAACTGAGAAGTGGGTCCTTTTCTTGCACATTTTTTTTATCTAGTACAAAATGAGCGAATTATGAGTAGATATGAGACTATCTGCCAGAACTTGTACTCCTTCAACCCTAGGAAGATATTTATAAATTGGTCTTTATATTTATCATTTGCTATTAGTTGTAATGTTCTTTTCCTTTGCATCACATTTATAGAACCTTGTCTTTCAGGAAGAACAATCTCCCAATTCGCACAACAATGAAACATATGTTGATGAAGCTGGACAAATTGAAGAACTTCAACAGGTAGTCTTTTTCCCTCTTAATACAAGTGTTCAGCTAGCTTAGGTATTCACATGGATTTTGTTCTCTGTTTCGCTTATTATATCTACCTGACCATTCAATGATGCTCCACCATGTTGGTCTTAGGGAGGAATAGAGGTAGAAAATCAATCAGAAGATCAGGCCCAAACAGAGCATGGCATACCTGATGGTGATGCTTATCAAGACTTGACAGACGCGGACATGAAGGAGCAACATCACGGCCCTCGTAAGCCATATCAGAACTACAGAGGTGGCCGTGGTGGCGGTGGCCGTAGAGGGTACAGTAATGGCCGTGGAGGGCGAGGGGGCAGTAGGGGAGGCTATCAAAATGGCCGTAGCCAGTTCTATGATCAGCCTGGTGGCTACCAGCCAAGGAACCATTATAACTACAGAGGCCGAGGCGGCAGGGGTATGGGTGGAAACTTCAGTTACCAGGGCCCGCCTGGCAGCGCTCAAACTGCATCCTAGATCTTGTTAACGGGTGCACATTGGTTTTCTTGTTTTGGGGTAAGTTTTTAAAGTCGTTTTCTTATCGATGAAGGACTATTTGGTAGTAGTATCATGGAAACCTTTGCACCTTTTTTTGTAGTTTAATGTGGAAGTACACAATGGTCAGTAAATGAAATCTTTTTTGAAAACTAATGGTGGACTGACTCACCCGAGACCTTTGGTATTTGACGTTAACCACTCTATTATCAGGCCAACACACGCACGCATTTTGCGCGTTTATTCGAGATATCGTTGCTTTGGTGGTTAGTGCTATACACCAGAGAATATCAATTGGCTCAAATAGGATGCAGCTGGTAGCAATTTGGCTAGCTCTATTGTGTTTTGTTACTCTATGTTTTTTCTGTTTTATTAGTAGTATGTTTTTTAGCCACCACTGACGAATATTATCTAAGGTTTGAGAATTGTTGAAATAGGTTTCTTAAATATTGTGTAGCTTGTATCCTACACTTTATTTTATCAGCTTTAGGGGGAATAGCAATATGTTTGATTCCTAACATCTAAACTTGATTTCTGGTGATAAAATAGAAAAGGGAAAGAGAGGAATAATGAAGTGTTAGTGGTGGGCAATCATCATTATTAAGCACAAAAGGTTTAGATCTTTATATTCATTTGAGTTACTAAATTCTTGTGGTTCGTAATTTTCTACCTCATATCATAATACATCCAACTTATTATTCGTTGCTCTCCATTTAGTAGGTATTGTATCATCTAATACATATTCCTTGACCAACTACGATGAAATCATTTTTAAGTTTTACTCATTTACTCATCAACCAAAATTTAACACTAATTTAAATACTTATATACATTATTTTAAGTTGTTTATATATCTACTAATGCGCGCGCGCACACAATACTCCTATTGCACTCACATGGCACATATTGGGTTGTATATTTGTGTTTCATTTTTGTCAACCTCATGGTTTTTTTCAATTCTTCTTCCATAAGTAAAAAACAAATTCTACTTTTAATTTACTATAGTTGCTCCATGAAAAGATCAATTAGTTGAATTCCACTGACACCTTCTCATCACGTAAATGTTGCATGTACGACCGTGGAGGGTTCGGTGCGGCATGCAACGTAAGAATAGGATGTTAAGTACTTAATAAACGAGGCAAGGATAGAATAAGGCCGTTGGTGATGATGAGCTGGCAGAGAGGTTGGCGGTGAGGTGGCAGATGGCGATGAACTGGTAAAGCGGTTATGGTAAGGTGGTTAAGTGCACGTGGATGGCATGGGACGCGTGAAGTGGCATGGCACATGTTGGCAACTATAAAAGGATCGGCCACCATCTTTCTAGGCATGTTATTTGTGTGATTGTCATAGGCCAAGGATCGTAGATCCGAAGCAGTTCTCTCGTTCAATTCTCTCTTTCCCATTATATTGTTACTTCTTATATTCAATCAAAATCCTCTTCTATTCCTATCATTCGTGATTGTGAGTTCTATTTCGTGTGAAGTTGATCTATTGCGCATTGTTTGATCGGTGCCGATCGGTGAGATTGTGAGTTTCAGTTAAGATTGAGCTAAAACCACATCAAGGTAAAACTGAAGATAAAAAAGGAATCACATAGGTAAGTTGACCCGACTCTCACGTCGTTTGATGGATTCAAGATAACTATCCTCGTACGAATACTAACCAAACCAAACCAAACCAAACCTACATATGCTTATTCTCTCCATTCCAATATACTAGTAGTATGATTATGCATTTATACTTCATTTGTTCTTATTCCTACTTAAAAAATACTCTATAATAATTAAAATCCCATCAGATTATTTTAACACTTGCAGCAACGACTGGTTCCATGCGCTCTATTAAAATAAAAAATTTAAATATATAACTTACTATAAGAATATTAGAATAAAGAGTACCACACAATGATTTTGGGCCTTTTTTTTCTTTCTGAAAAATAGATTACAAATAAAACCATATTATATTTCCCGTGATCAATAGAGAAGCCATCAACATAAAAGAAGTCTATTCAAGAACATATTCTGCATGGAAAAAGTGGATTATCAACCACTATAAAAATAAGCATTACTAGCAAGCCTCAATTCAAACCAAAATATACATTCAACAGAAAAAGCAAAAAAGAGATCAAGTTAGCTAACCACATTTGTGAAGAAGAAAAAGATGGGAGTTGGAGCTTCCACCGGTTATGGGACTTCACCTGCAAGAACTTACAGATCAACGACGAGGAAAGGCCAGGTAGTCGCGTTCCACTCGTCAAAGACCTGGAAAATCCACTTTGAAGCCTCGAAACTGACCCCAAAACTGGTAAGTGATGTGGCTTGCTAAATTGATTACCTGTAATCGTGTGAGCTTCTAACAGTTCCTCTCGTGTTGAAAGCTCGTTGTTGATTTCACGGCAGCATGGTGCGGGCCCTGCCAGTATATTCAACCTGCAGTAAACGAATTTGCAGAAACATACACAGACGTGGACTTCATCAAGATTGATGTTGATGAGTTGGACGTATGATATAGCCTGTCCTTTTCAGTTAAAAATCTAGTCACATATGTCTAAAAACTGATCTTTCTGCAATTATATGAAACAGGATGTGGCACAGGAATTCGGGGTTCAGACAATGCCGACTTTTGTGCTGATAAAGAGAGGGAAAGAGGTCGATAAGGTTGTTGGAGCCAAGAAGGAAGACCTGAGGAAGAAGATTGACAAGCATAGAATCTAAACACAGAACATAGTAGCTCTAGTGAGTTTTCAAGAACTCGAGCTTGAAACAAAGCTATATGCTCGTCTGCAGGCCATCTGGCCTTAACACCGTCGTTTATGAGTCGAGCAGTTCAATCCATATGTTTCTAATAAATGTTAGATGTGGCCAAAAAAATGCTGAAGGAAACAGTTTTATTTGATCAAAAGTGACATCTCCAAATAACCAATAAATCAAGATATATAGTTTGAAACAAAATTACACAGAAATATTGCATTTTTACAGATTTTCACATCAATATCTGAGCTAAAAGATATTGGCTAAACATGAAAAGGAAACCAGCCTCAATCTGTTTATCCTACTATGCACAAGAACATATATTTCTCCGAAAATAAAATGGTTCAAGAATATACATCAAGTTAACAAGAGTAATTAATAAGCATTCCAATTGACCCCAGAACTAACCGGATCTCTTGCCCAAGACCCTCCTTAGGTCCGATTTTTGATCAGCCGTGAGCCTCGAGGGGAACTTGATGTCAAACTTGATCCGTAGGTCTCCGTGTTTGCCTGGTTCTTTCGATATAGGCATGCCCTCATTCTGGATCAACATTTCATAGCTAGGTTTTACGATATCCGACACTGAGACAGTGAGGTCTCGCCCGTCTAGTGTTGAAATTTTGAAAGTCTTTCCCGTGAGAGCATCGAGTAAAGAGATCTTTAGGTGGATTATCAGATCATTGCCGTCCCTTTTGAAAACCTGATGGGGCTTCTCATCCACAACGAAGATTAGGTCTCCCGGGGCAGCCCCAGCTTCATGGTTCCCTTTCTCAGGGAACGTAATCTTGGTACCCTTCTTCCAACCGGGCTTGATGTGTATGGATAGAACCTCTTCAACCGTGGCGGGCTTGCTGCAATAAGATGACACGACGCTCACATAAAAACAAGAACGCAACAAAAGGAATGCAAACACTTGTCATCACGTTTCTGGTTAAGAATTCATTGCATCCTGACAAATTTGTTTATGAATCGAACGCTATTTGGACTCGAAAAGCGGGTGGAAAACATATACTACGACAACAGCATTTAAACTACTAACATGAAGCAAAGTTTAGCTCATCTATGCCAACCATCCAGCACCACCTAAAACAAGAAATCTATTCCTTCAAAACCTTTTTTTTTATGCTCAAAATAGATAATCAAGACAAACACAAAGGAAAACCTTTACCTCTCTCAGCAGTTAGCTCATCCACACCTCAATCATAAGAAGGCAAAAACCCAATATTCCCAAAGCCAATAACATTAGTACAATAGAAAGCATATCAATCAATTAACCATATAAAAAAAGCAAGCATCTCATTCTTAACCAACACATTACTACTCAGGAAAAAAAAACATTCACAAGCAAACAAAATTTACCACAAAATCCCACACAATTCTCATTAGATTACAGCAAAAAATCAAAAATCAACCAAAAAAACTGAAAAAAAGCACCTACCCTGAGCCATCAAGAACGATTCTTGATATCTTCATCTTCCTCCTCGAGCCTTTATACAACTCCTCCAAACTACACGGCAGCTTAGTCTCCATCACCGCGGCCTTCCTCAGCCCACCAAAAAACTCCTCAAAAATATCCTCTGCATCTCTAGGGCTGAACTTATAAACATCGGTAGGCGGGGCGTAGAGGCCCGATTTGAGGCCCTCCTCGCCGTACAAGTCGTAGATCTGCCGCTTCTGCGAATCGCTGAGAACATCGTAGGCCTCGCTAATCTGCTTGAATTTGGCCTCCGCTTCTTGAGTGTTGAGTGCGTTCTTGTCCGGGTGCCATTTCATCGCCAATCTCTTGTACGATTTCTTCAAATCTTCGTCCCTCGCGTTTCTCGATACTTTCAGTATGTTGTAGTAATCAACCCCCATTTCCAACTGAATTGCGAGAGAAAGATCAATTCGGGTGAAATGGATCAGCGATATTTTCCGGCGAGTAATCGGAATAATTTTGAAAATGACAGGCGTTTTGAGATTCTGAGATTACAGTTAGGAGAGAACGTTCACCAGATTAACAAAAGTAACCACAAACTAAATCTCTACTCTTTTTAAGCAACCATATTATTTTCATTTAATTATACTTATGCATGGGTGTAGTTATACACTCAAAATTCCTTAACAATATATCATTGGAGGATTTAAGGACGAAACTTTTCAAAAAAGATACTCCCTCCGTCCCAGAGTATTAGACTCACTTCTTTTGGGCACATGATTTAAGGAATTGATATTTAAGTAGTTAAAGTGGATAGAGTAAAGTATGAGAGGGGGAAAAAGTAGGGGAGAGAAGAGAGAAAAAAGTAGGTGGAGAATAAAATAAGATAGATGCTTTTTGCTAAAAAAGGAAATGAGTCTAATATGTTGGGACATCCCAAAAAGGAAAGTTGATCTAATATCTTGGGACGAAGGGAGTAATTTTTTACATAAACTTTGAATTTGGAATATGGAGTGATAAACTTAAATAGTTGTTGAATTTTTTCCGTCGGCGAAAAATCCAATTATATTAAAATAAGATTGATTATCATAACTGACTTTTTGTGACTTTGTAATCATATCACTATCATTTTTCAATAGTAACATTGTTTTATGTCATATAAGAACAAATTAAATATAGTCGGACTTTGTCATTGGTAGGAAAAATTTAACAATTATTTGTGAAGAAGAACAAATTTATGAAAATTTTTATAATATTAGGTGTCAATAGCCATTAAAGAGATATAAAGATTTAACTACATTTAAGATACTTTTGCCTTATTTTTAAATATTTTTGCCCTTTTTAGTTTTAAAGGATATTTTAGTTTTTATGTTTAATATTTTATCTTATCCATTTTTCTCTATTTTTCCTTTTTCTTATTGACCGAAATTGATTAATTAATTAATTTACCTTCTATCTAATCTCCCTTAACAAAGGTTTGATGGGTCGATGGTTGAATGAGTCAAATCTGTTGGACTTTTATTAATTAAATTGAACCTCAAATTAATACTCCCTCCGTTCTATTAAATACGTAACTTTTGGAAATTGACATAGGTTTTTATGTAGTGTTATGTTGTGAGTTAATGAAGAGAAAGTGAAGTAAGAGAAATGAAAAAGTAGAGATAAAGATGTTCCCATTTTAGGAAATGTTTCATTTTTAATGGGACAAACTAAAAAGGAAAATATTTAATTTCTAATGGGACAAAGGGAGTACAAGTCTAACCGAATATTATTATTAGTCACCGCATTAAAATAATATTGACTGCCCGTCTAACTTAAATTACGAGTAATCTGACTTTACATCTTTAATTTTAATATTTTCCGTGTCTAATATATATTTATTAATTAATTAATTTAAGTTTGCTATTTGACTTAATTAATTAATATTATCTCGTTCCAAGAGTGTCTAGTTCAAAATCTTTATTTATAATTCTGAAATAAATTCAACCGGCCGGGTTTTTGAATAATAAAACCTTTTTCGAACACCCCTTGAGGATATCATCGAAGTGGATGCACTATACACACGATTAATTGCAATAACAATACTAGTACCTCCAGACACTGATCACCACTACCTAAGATATCAGGTGTCTTAGATTACGAAAAATCCGCACTATTTAATAAATCAAAGTAGTGCACAATCACCGAGATCTCGTCTTTCAGTAAATAACAAGAAAGACTTTTTCCAACTTTGAATCCTTCAGTGCTATACCAAATCAGTGTTGTTTATTTCCTAAGGTAGGAAATATGCGGACTAACATTGCAGCCTTTAACGATAGGTAGTCAAACCCTATCTAAGTTGTGAAATTCTATTTCTCTTCTACAAAGAATCAACTGCGTCACCTTTTGTGGACGTCATTTACCACCAGTCTACTATGCAGAAGAATTAGACTTGTTTGCTTTTTATACATTTAAATATTTGACAAACATCTTATAAATGCATAAGCAAATACCGATGTGATAAAATTACTTCTCCTCGCCTTGGGATTAAAATTGGATTGTAAAATTTATTGTATACAAATAATTTTATCCGTGCAACATGCTCGAAAAATGCTTTTCAATATACAAATCTTAATAAGACTAAAAACTTTGAAAATGATACGAGAATTATTGCAAAATTGGTAAAATAAGAGAAATAAGAGATAGAGTGGATAAAATAAGAGAGAAAAAGTAGTGGAATTAGTATCTGTTGATTGTGCAATTCATTTATTGAAATAAAAAAAATTTATTTTCAAGAAACAGATTTAGTAGGTGATCCCCGTTTTTAAAGTAAGAATGGAGTATAGCAAACGAAAGTACGACTGGTTATATCTAAAGTTATTTAATCAATTCACAAATATGTTGCGAACTTTGTGTAATCATGTTCAGAACCTCATTATTGTTTAACTATCGTAATAATAGTCATTGTTGTGAGTTGTGTTTGTAGTATTGTTAATATCTATTGAAAACAAGTACTACTCCTATAAGATTCAACTTTTCACTTTATGCAATAACTGGAGATAATTTCTTGTGTGTTGTTAATATCCCAAGTCAAAAGGCACATATTCAAATTCAATATGACGCGACTTTAAAATAAGACAAACAAAAATAAAACTAGCCAATTCAACAAAATACGAATTTAACGCCGATAAATATTTATTGGAATAACAAATGCATTACTAGTTTCATTTTTCACCTTAACAAAAAAAAAAGACATCCTTTTTTAATTTTCTGACTAAATAAGCCTTAAATATTTTCTAGTTAAACACCAAATATAGATATTTCCACAATATTTGTACAATTAAAGAAAACAGGAAAAAAGAAAAGAATTGTCATGTTTGAGCGTGACAGGCATGTCATGGAAAGGGCAAGAACGTGCAAGCGCGTAAGCGAGTGGGGCCCACGGATCCATTTTGGCGTTTTCATTGGCTGCAACGTTCGCTTTGGCAAATACTGCGTCGTTTATGTTCTGGTGGGCCGCGTTTTATCAAGAAAATATTGGCCCATTTCCATAACTACCAATAATGTGTTACCATCATGTGGGTCAATACTTTATTTTGTCTGGCCCAATTATTGTTTTCTAATTTTCTTAATAGTTTTAATTATTTTCTTTTAATTGTAGATATTTTTCTTTAAATAAACAAAGTAGAAAGCACCCCCCTTCACGGAACGTGGCTATTGCTCTACCAAGATTTTGTGGAATTAATGATGTAAGCGATTAGTTTTACAACATTTTTGTTTTCTTTCCTATATACCTAAGATGATTGAATACTCAATCTACTACTTAGAGTGAAAACATCACCAGTTTAACTATAGATGCAGCACATTTTCCATAAATTTTGGTAACCAACTCACAATTTTACTTCTTCATTGTTTCAATTGTAGTGTTCATTACTCGTATTTTGATACGATAACTACGACGATGAGATTATGGCGCTATTAGGTTGCCAGTTTTCCTTACACAGAGTAGATTTTTGTATTTGTATTATAGAAACTGAACTTTTAGGATTCCATATTTCTTTTATGAGTTAAATTCGCATAACACTAAGTTGAGTTGTTTTTAGCCTACCATTTATGTCTTCTGCAATGGTACTTGGTAAATTTTTGTAAGTAAAAATAAAGATTAAAAGAGGAAATAAAAAGGGAGAGGGGTTCGAATCATCAAAGAAATTCAGTCACTTAGTGATGATTGAGACATTATTACATCAATTATTATTACAAATTCGGCAGCCAATCAGAAATTAAGCTGTCCAAACAGCATTATACTCGATCCTCTACTTGATGTCCTATTCCAACCGTGCAAAGAAATGCATAAGAAACTAGCAAGTATACTTGCTACATTTTGTTACCTTGATGTAGTGTATACCCACCAAATATCTTGATGCATTATTATGTCATTTTCCAAGGTTGAACTATCAAACATAGATTGAAGCAAAACTGTTTCCTTTTCTGAATTCCTTCTAAAATACAGGCTCCTCCGTCTCTTCTTCTGATTCTTCGCTAACTGACATTGCCAACAACGACACGAGAAGATGTCAGCAGAAATGTTTCATTTGGCCAATTTATGTCCAAATAGATGACTACCTTTTGATGAAGGGGGGAGCACGACAACGTGCATGGTGGCGTTGTTGGGAGGGAGGTGGAGGCGGAGAGGGTGGAGCTTCCTGTTCAGTGGGCTTCTGGTGCAGACGGTGAGGCCGGTGATTCCTAGCTCGTCTTCCAGCCTGCTTGCCAATTCGCTCACTTGGAAGCCCTTGAATGCAATGCACTCGACCTCGCCATACTCATTCTCAACCTCACCATGCTCATTGGCTAGATCGAAATAGACTAGCCTGCCGTCGCTTGCCTTTCTAGGCGAATCATCCCACTGCACCTAATTATTACCCCCAAATTATTTTAACACAAATTAAAACAACTACATTTCATAGAGTAACCATAAACACACACGCACCCCAATAATCATACTCACTAAATTCATAGCTGAAATTGGAAATCATTTCAATTATAGGACAGTTTAATACTCCATAAACACACACACTGGGAATCATATGAATTGTATTCATAGACGAGAACTGAAATCAATCCACCTTTTCCTTTTTTTATCCATAACCCCACACACATATCATACGAACTGCATTTTCAATGACGATAATTAAATTAAACTCAATTTAGATGCTTCCTCCGTCTATGAAATAATGTCCGTGTTTACTTTTTTCATTTTTGGTAACAGGTCCTTTGCACTAACTCATTACACTCACATTATATTATAAAACCAATATATTTTATGGGACCCACACTCTGCTAACTTTTTTTCTCATTTTCTTTCATATTTTTTAACACTCGTGAAAAGTAAAGGTGAGACTTTAATTCATTGACGGAGGGACCTTTTCCTTTTTTTATCCATAACCCCACACACATATCATACGAACTGCATTTTCAATGACGATAATTAAATTAAACTCAATTTAGATGCTTCCTCCGTCTATGAAATAATGTCCGTGTTTACTTTTTTCATTTTTGGTAACAGGTCCTTTGCACTAACTCATTACACTCACATTATATTATAAAACCAATATATTTTATGGGACCCACACTCTGCTAACTTTTTTTCTCATTTTCTTTCATATTTTTTAACACTCGTGAAAAGTAAAGGTGAGACTTTAATTCATTGACGGAGGGAGTATTCAATTTTCTACCACACAAACTCCACCATACTCTCTAAATATTCGAATTTTGTTACTCCCTTTGTCCACATGGCTAATTTGGCTAGACATGAGTTTTAAGAAATGTAGTAGTAGAAAGTAAGTGGAAAAGGTTAGTGGAGGATTTTATAGTGAGATGTGAGTAAAATAAAGTCCATTACCAAAAGAAATAAAACAACATAGATGACATTTATTGGTGGACAGACAAAAATGGCAAAATGAGATACTTTTGTACGGAGGGAGAGTTGAGTAATGGAAATTACCTCTTGTCTAGAAAAACTAGCGGACATGGACGACTGGGTGGAGGTTGGAGAGGTCGCGTCAGAGGCAAAGCAATCCTCCTTGGCCACCGCGATTTGCGGCGGCAGAAACTCCACAACATGAACCTCCCAAAAAATCCAGTCCTTGGTAACCGCCCGATGCGGAATATCATGCGTGATCGAGTTCCTCCACGGCGGAAGGCCGCCGTTGGCCCGCAGGAAGCGGCCGTATCTTGTCTTCAATTTGACAGCGCCGCGCTCCCTGATGGGCTCCCACTCGACCGAGCTGTCGAGGCGCGGTGGCAGCGTCTGCAGCACCTTGCGCCCCGTCATGCGGAGCAGGAACGGCTGGTTCGATGCGGTGAGGTACTTCCCGTAGCAGCTCTTTAGCCGGATTATGGTGTCGGAGCTCTCCACGAACTCTACCTCCCATTTCGCCGATTTGGAGGCGCAGCTGCGCTCCTGCGTGACCGAGACCTTGTCGGCCTCGGCCACGAGGTACTTCCCGTGCGAGCCTTTCAGCCGCACCGTCTTCGCATTCTGAAATAAGTCGATTGCTGACATTCGTGGCCCAAACGAGTGGAGATGCTGCTCGTGATTCTGCAAGAGAACCAGCACGGGTTATATGATTTTTACTTTTAGTATATATTTTAAACAATTGATAAAAATAAAATAAGTATCATTATGTACTTTATAAAAAAAAATATTTAATCTATCTAAAGTTAAACATTTCCTATTATGAAAATATCTTTTTCCAAATGAAAGGAAAATATAACAAAATAAGCAAATGGAGTATTTCAGTTGGATGAAAATTTGGTTACATGATCCTCTTGCTTTGGCATCTAATCAAAGGAAAATAACAGAGTTATGCAACAAATCAAACGATACGTTATGATTTAAATATAAGGTATCGATATTGAGGTTAAACAAAATCAAACCAAGTAAATTGCGAGTATCGACATTTAAATTATTAGTGCCATTTCAATCAATTGTGCACCGTAGAAAGAGCAATATTTTTTGCTTTATGAAACGGTACACGCAATCCCATTTAGGCCGTCATTTTACAAACTAGCCCCACAATATAAATATATAGTAGAACGTGACGTGTGTAGTATCATAGCATGAATAACCCAATTAATAAATTAATCAATACAATACTAATCATCTAATTATACAAAGTAATGAGAGGTTAATGACGCCCTACGCAATAACCACACCAACATAATTCCTAAAGCAGCACAATTACGGCCGTTTCTTAAACTATTATTCTCTATTAATCAATATTATTACGATTTTCTATAAATATTTGTCAGTTTTGTTGGTTGTACACTTTTTAGTGGTATAATCTGCGAATGTGAGAACATTAATCAGATTTATAACATTAACTACAAGCGCAATAATCTTTATGTTGCAATCAATTAGTATAACTCTAACTCAAACTATATCATTAAGGTTTGGGATTTACAGTCTGAATTATATCTTCAAAATACATTAATTTATGACTTTAATTTTCTTTAAGTGAATAAATAAAAGAAAAAAAGATGCTAGTGAATTTTCACGGTTCATATTTTCAACAATAGAAAATCTTTTGAATAACTAGGGGCCACAAATATGGACCAGCTATGAATGAATAAATCATGGTAAATAATGTTCATTACAGTCAACTTTCATATTTAATGATACTTAATGTATGAAATTCCCATGTACAAATTTTTGACATTTTCCTTGATAACTACTTGCATAATTTTTTTTACTTATATGACTGAAATGACAAATTAGAGTAAAGTTTGTACTTAACAATTAATAAAAAAAAGACTAAAATATAATTAAATTAACCAACCTATTTGCATAATGCCTTAAATAGAATTTATTACCTAACTTATTTTATCCTGTTTTATTCTCTCAATAACAACAATATTATTTCTTCCGTCTGAAAAAATAGTCTTAGTTATAAATAACACAATGTGAAATTGATAAAGTAAAAAGAAAAAAAAAATGAACGAAGTAAGAACATATAGAAAGGGTATAAAGTTGAGAATGAAGAAAAAGTAATAAAGTAAAACAGACATTTTTTATTTTTAGAAATGAGATTTTTTTTAACGCCCTAATATATAAAATAAAACTATTTTTATAGACATTTATTCTCTACTTCCTTTCACCATTTTCTACCCGATCTTAAACTTAAATAACAAAATCTTATTTTAGTAATATTTCATCAAACTTAAAACTTATATAACAACCTAAATCCGAAAGAAATATCACAAATTAAAAATAATCTCTAATTAAGTAAACAAAATTATTACTAAGAAATAAAACATACCTTATTCATTGACCACCACCGCAACGGCGTGGCCGGCGCCGGCGACCACACTGAAACTGGCGATTCAAAGCCGTAACCACCAATATCGAGCCCCGAAATCTGTTCCGCCACCGGCGAGAGGCTCGAAACCATCGACCAATAATCCACCACGGCCTCATCCTCCGCCACCTCCACCGCCTCCACGTCCCACACCAGCCAATTCCCGGGGCCGCCGGCTCCGCCGTGCGTCACCGTGTTCCGCCACGGCGGCGCGGCGCCGTTCGCCCGTAGGTAGGTGCCGCAGCCCGCAGCCTTGAGCTTGACCTGGAAGCCGTCCCTGATCGGCTGCCACTCGATCGTCAGATCCCTCGCCGGATTTTCCGGCAGGGTTTGGAGCACCTTCCGGCCGAGGAAGATGGGATCGGCGGCGGCGGCGGCGGAGGCGGTGAGGTAGCGGCCGTGGCAGCTCTTGAGGCGGACGACATGCGGATTGGTGTCGACGAGCTCCACCAGCCACCGCGCCCGCCTCACGTCGCCGCAGCGGCTCTGGCGCGTCGACGACTGGTCGTCGCCGGCGGTGAGGTATCGGTTGAGGTGGCTCTTCAGCCTCACGGCGGGAGTCTTTGTGAAGAATTCCATTCACTTTCCTTTTCTTTGGAAAGGGAAAAAGAGAACTAATTTGGGGGAATATTGTTGTGACATGCAACAAATTAAAATTAAAAGTAAAGGGATTTGTGAAAAGAGGAATTTAATTAGTGTAGTGATTTTGTTTCTTGGGGTGGGAGGATATGGTTGAAATTGGGGAGAAATGGAAAAGAGTTGACGTCTTGGAAATTTTGATGTGGTTTCATAATTTGGAATTTAATTTTAATTGATGGTAGTAACAATGTTTCATAACCTCTAGTGTATATATATAGGGGGAGAAGTAGGGCGTTTTTCACAAATCCCAAATTTTAAAAAGGTAAAAATAAGATGTATATTCAGCAAGATCCATCAAACAGATATGCAAATTCAAGCCATATTAATTACATGTACTCCATTTGTGTTAGAGTACTAGTATTTTTGGTGACATGATTTCATCCGGGATTGACTAATACTTCGTCTATCCAAAAAAAAAATAGAGCACATTTACTATTTTTGGCCGTCCATAAAAAATAGAGCACATTTATTTATAGAAAGTTTTCAACAATAATAACCATACACATAATTTCACTAATACTGCTTCTCACTTACTATTTCTCATTCTCTCTTACTTTTTCCCTTTTCTATTATTTTACCAATTCTACATTAAAACTCGTGTCATAAACCAATTGCTCTATTTTTTATGGACGGAGGGAGTACTCTATTTATCCTATAAAATAGACACTTTTAAAATGATATGAATTTCAATGTACTCTCTCCGTTTTATAGTAATTGAGGCGTTTCTTTTCGGCACAGAGATTAACAAAAATTGTGTTAGGTGAGTTAAGTAAGAGATAATAAAGTGGAAAATGAAAAAGGTAGAGAGATGATGAGAGAAAAAAAGTAAGAGAAAGTAAAGTAGGTGTGGAAAAATGTTTTGACTTTTACTAAAAAGGGAAATGACTTTGTTACTATGGAACATACCAAAATGGCAAAATGACTCTATTACTATAGGATGGATGGAGTATAATTAATAAAATAAGAAATATAAAAAAAAAAGTTATTGAAATATTATTAACGAATAATGAGTTCCATCAAGAATTTAAAAAAAATAAAATAGAATTGACTATTTTCAAAGAATGAACATAAATGATAAAAAATTGTGAGTTAAAAATTTCAAGAAAGCTAAGTGTGATGTAACGAAGAATGAGGTCCATCTACCAGATACACACTGCACACGAAACACACATTTTGAAAAAATAAATAATTGTAGACTGTTTTACGTGGTTTGTATCGAAAATAAATCATAATTGCAGATTTACAAAATAATAATAACAATAAATTTACAGTTAGAAAGAAATACTGGTCTATTTAATTGTGGGGGCACGAAAAATATGGTAGCGTTTGCCAAGGTTGTTGAAACCTGTAAGATTATGACTAATTTTCTATAAGTAATTAAGATTTTGTTACTTTGTTTTTATTCTTAAAAAAGTACACAATACTATCAATAAACACTGTGTACGGTTAAGGCACTACAAATTCGTAGGTAATCTATTTTAACTTTTGCTCATTAGATTCTTATATACTAGTAATTTTTTTTGTTTTAGTAACTCTATTACTATATTTGATATCTTTTCATCTTTTTAATAAAATTGTTAAATTTTCTGTTATAAACTAACATATTATTTGTTGATTATTTAAATTAATTCCACATAATATTATTATAAAAAATTAATATTAAGTTCAAACATAAAAAGGCTCTTCAACATTTTACTATCTACACAAATGAATATCTTTGGAGGCATAGTGGAGAGAGGTTATCAACACACGCAATCATTTTTATTTACACATGGTTTAATTCGATTCATTAGGATTAGACAATTAGAAGCCACCAACAGCTCAACTTAATTAACATGTTTCATAAATTTTGCTTTACTTTAATTCTTGTATTGCAGATACAAATTTTGTTCACATACCTCTTGTTTTCACCAGCCGAGTTCTTGTTTTTTAGGCAAAATACTTTTACCGAATATATAATTTTTAGAAATTTATTAATGTTGATATTATTTAGATTACCAAAAAAAAGTTAAAATACTGTAAATAAGGATTTAATGAAATAAAATGTAAACGTATAAGAATCCAATAAAATTATAAATAAAAACAAAAGAATTTTAATGAAACAACAAAATGAAATATAGAGATCTTTAAATTTAATATATAATTTGATATATTCATTAAAATTATATTCTAAAAATGCATACAAAAGACAAACTACTTGAAGGACCCTTTTTTCTTGACTAGAGTTTTGTAAAGAATATTTATTACACTGAAATAAAAAAAATTAAAGTATAGGGATGTCTAGATATATTTCTGCCGTCCAATTAATAGAATTTGACCTTCCTTCCGTTTCTTAAAAAATAAACTTTTTTTTGGTTTTTTTCTTAAAAATAAAAACTTTTTATATAAAGAAATAAATCTACAATCCACTACGATCCTAAACCCTATTAAAATAAAATAATTTACCAAAGTATAGGGATGTCTAGATATATTTCTAATCCTAAACCCTATTAAAATAAAAAAAATTACTAAAGTATAGGGATGTATGGATATATTTCTAATCCTAAACCCTATTGAAACAAAAAAAAAAAAGTTTATAGGGATGTCTAGATGTATTTCTCCCGTCCAATTAATAAATAAAGAAATTTGACCTTCTTTCCGTTTCTTAAAAAATAATTTTTTTTTTCTTTTTTGTCTTTTTTTTAAAAATGAAATTATTCATTTAAGAAAATAAATCTACAATCCACTACAGTTCATTAACAAGAATTTTACTACTTTTATCTTCCTCTTGCTTATCTTGCTTATCTTATATATGTTTCTTTTCTTCTCTCTTAATTTATTAATTTTATCAATTCTTTTCTTCTCTCTTACTTTATCAATTTTACATAATATATATGACTTTTAAAATTCATATTTTTAGGAAACGGAGAGAGTATGTTCATTGAAACTATATGTTAATGCATATAGAAGACAAAGCTACTTGATTGACCTTTTTTTTTCTTAAATAAAATTTTGTAATGAAATATTAACTGCATAGTATTTCTTATATATATGTACCCACAACAAGGGGAATGATCAATTACTAACTAATTAACAATCCCAATTAAGACCAAATCTTAATCATTAGATTAGAAGATCTAGTGGTTGAAATAATGCCACATGGATTATATTTTTAATTAAAAAAATTAATAAATAAAATTAGAGGGTATTAATGTCAATTTCTCTCTCATTAAAATCATCTTATAACTTTAAATTTACGTAACTCTCTCGATTTAGATATTTTTTCGCAAAAAATATATCAAATTAAAGATAATTTTATAAAGATTCCAACGAGATCTCAATTGCATATGTTCCGACGACGTTCGGATGATGAAATTTGATATTTTTTATTTTAGTTTTCGTAAATGTTAATAACCAGATTTTTATCAACAAATACATAAAAAAATCTCAATAAAACCATGTAAAAATCTCAATAAATATGTGTTCATATTTTCTTGTACTAGTGTTGATATTCTTATGACATATTGTTGATATTTGTAATACACTATGTTGATATAAAAAAACATTCACGAAAATTATCATATGATAACATAATGACGATATCACTCTTTTGTTGATATTTTGTCTACTATTTATTGAGATTCGTAAGATTTAATCTTATTCACTCATTTTAAAATCTAAGGGTGGAGATTTGGTCTTGATTTTGGATTAGGGTGCCATTAGAATATGACACCCCCACATGAATAGTTAAGCAAAGTGTCAATTATATATATTTATACTTTTCTTTTATTAGAGAAATATATAATGAATATGAAACCAAAATTTAAATTTGTGAAACAATTTTGACATCCATCCACTGGTGATAGCACATTATCCGAGTAATTTTTTTCCTAATTTACCAATTTTTTTTCTAATTTTCTAAATTTTTTCCTATTTTTTACATTTCTTAAAACTCGTGCCCACAATAAGAGTGACTCCTATTGTGGGACGGGGGTATTGTTCACCATACAACTCATACATCCTCCCAACTTCTACCTCAATAATTTTAATTTTAATTTATTAATAAAAAGTACCACTATAAATAACTAAATTACTTCATTGAAAAAGTAGGAGCACATACCACTATAAATTACAATTCCAAAAAAATTAAAATTCTTTGAAATAATAAATTTAAATTCCAAATTTTAAATTTAAGTGAAATTGGGTTGTATGTATAGAATTTTGAATTTCAAATTCAAAAAATTTTCGACCGCACACAACTCCTAGAATGCTCCCCAACATCCCGGGCCCATCCCACCTTGGCGGTGTGGCGTCGCGCCTGAAATGCGAGCCCTGCACTCAGGCCCGCATTGCCCGTCCCACCCGATGCCTGTCCCAAACTCCAGCAATGGGGGGTGCACTGCATCCCACAGTGTGGCGCCCCCTTCTTGTTATGGACTCGATGTCTCACATCGGCCATAAGAGCAACCGATGTGGGATTTATAGACTAAATGTGGTCTCTTTCCTAACAGGCTAATATTTTGGGATGAGTTATTCCGCTTGGTTAGTAATATTAGTGCTTTCATTAAGAACCCATAACCCAAATGGCTTGGAGTGGTGGCCGGCCCAAAAGTACCCAACTGGTACTTTTGGGGCCGACTCGGAGTGGTGGCTGGGCAAAGAACCAGTGGCGGATCCAGAAATTTTAAATTGGGGGTGCGATTCATAATTACATTAACTTAGAGATTTAATATTCAATTGATCTTTTTCTATTATATAAATTATTTTTTTCTATTATCTCAATTATTTATTTTCAAGTGAGTGAAATGATTATATAGTATAAAAAATAATTTTTTGCGTTTTATTATTTGAAAATTTTCACTATATAAAATAGAGAATATTATTATTATTATTATTATTATTATTATTATTATTATTATTATTATTATTATATAATAGAGAATTTATTTAATTAGTAGTTTAGAAGGACTTTTTAAAAATTTTAAAACAGAATGTATCATATTTACTAATAGTATAAATAATAAAATATGATCATAATTAAAAAACATAAATAACTATGATTACAGCCTATAATATATTCATACGTAACAAAACTAAAACAAATGAAAAAACAAATAATATATTAGTATATTAATGATACATTAATAAGAAACATAAATAATGGAGTACTTAAATGATTTTAGCCAAATATACAAACCAAAATATAGGTAGAATGGCCAAAATCACAGCTTAAGGGGAATTGAAACCGGGTCTATAGCTAGGAATGGGAGCATTTTATCACTAGGCTACTCACAATTTTGGGGATTTAATTGTACCTCCTTGTACTTAATTGGATACGCCGCTGCAAAGAACTCGCCGTGACCAATGAGAAATTGGAGTGGTGGCCTCGCAAAGAACCAGTTGTGACCAACAGATGTTGGCTCAATGTCTCACGTCGACCGTAAGAGCAACCGATGTAAAATTTATAGACTAAATGAACTCTCTCTTCTAACAAACTAGTCTTCTAAGATGAGTTATTCCCTTTGGTACGAAACATTTCTCCTCTTCGTTAATTATGTTCATAAGGTGCATATTGAGTAAACTCTGCTCATGTTAAATACTATAGTCTATACGATGTGACAGCTCGTAACATATATATAATGCACTAAGTCACCGCCGAGTATAGGCAGACACATACATCATGCAAATGGGGTTTAATCCCCTATAAATTCCATCATATTTTTTTTATATTGTCGAATTTATCAAATGATCGTCGACTTTTATTAAGCTAACGCTATTCAACACAAAATTTCTAGAGATGTGAAGGATTAAGGAGTGCTAAAAAAGAACATAAAACTTAACTACAAAAAAATGAGTTCGTGAAAAGGAAAAGAACAAATATAGTACTAGTACAAAATTATTTATGAACATAACAAAAAGGGCTCAAATATTCCTACCATTATTTTTCTCGTATCCGCTCCAATAGCTGTGTAAAGTCATATCAAGAATGTAATGAGACAAGTTGACCATCAGATAAAAGTGCTCTCACTAATGAGGGTAAATAAAACACAAGGACTTATTAGTGATAGTTGGGAAAAAGAAATTAATATTTGGGTTAAATTTGGTCCTCATATAGTGGGTGAATGGGTTTGTCTCCACACACACTTACGATGGTCTTAACTTGTAATAAAAGCAGCAGATTCTCTGTTTTCTAAATATTGCAACCCAACATAAATGGAAGTCATTTTGTGCACCCAATTACTGTCCCACCCACAGAGATTTATTTTTGTAGCATATTATTCTATAATATCTTCAAAGATATCGAGTTTTCTATTGTCAAATATCGAAAAATTAAAGAACTGGGTAAAGTTACCATTTTTTATCCTTTTTTTGTTTCATTGAAAATTGAATAATTAAAAAATACACATACTGCGTGGACAGTTACGTGTCAAGCCACGATGCTTATTTGCCACGCGTTTTGGTCTACACGTATAATATGTGATTAATTATCTCGTAACTCCATATTGTTGCGACATATTTTAATCTAGAGAAATGATTATATCACAGTCATCAACTCGGAAGGTAGACCGATTATATATAACTTAATTTCTCAAAATTAAATATTCTATCACGTGTATGATATGGTCAAATTACGTTGACGGAATTAGATTCCATTTCTAGTACAAGTGGAGATTCAACGACTACCAAAAAATGTCCTCTCAAGATAAGAGTAAGAGAGAACAGAAAAGAAAGAAAAAGAAAAATATAAATATATTAAATATTAAATATTTTAAATAAAGAAGAGAGATAGTAGTAAATATATTGAAATGTCTTTTAAGGCTTGATGGTATTTTCGGGGAAAAAATGCTAAAAATTAAAAAAAGTAATTCAAATAAAACTAAATCAAAGTTAAAAAAGCTCTGATGATATTTTTGAAATTTTAATTTGTAATTTGATACTTATACAATTGAAGGTAAAAATAAAAAATTGTTCATTCTGATATACTTTTAACTTTTGTTTTTCTTATTAAAATATACTGTGTTACGTAACAAGTGTACAAGAATAAAAGCAGATGCTAATTAATCGCTAGCGACGTGATACAATAGCATAGGCATAGCTAGCTTTGTTCATTTTAGTCTATATTTGCTATTTTTATCCATTTCTTAAAATTAGTTATATATTTTAGGAAGTTTTTTCTCCGTAATTTTATTTTTCACTAACAATATTTTAATTACTTTTTTTTATCCATCCTGCATTAAAACTCTATGTCATTCCAAAAATACATATTTTTATGAGACGAAAAGATAAGTACTCCTTCACTCCACGAAAAATAGTCTAATTTTGTCATTTTGTCCATAAAAAATAGTCTCATTTCTAAAAATGAAAAGTTTCTCTTTTATAATTTTCTCATTTTTTCTCCACTCCCATACTTTACCTTTACCTAGTTTTTCTTTCTAGTTCTTTAACTTTATCCACTTTTTCTCCTTCTCTCTCTTATTTTATCAATTTCTTGTTAAAATTTATTTTTATCTATAAATGAGACTATTTTTTATGAATAGAAGGAGTATAAATTTGTGTATAGGTATAAAACAATCTTGGAAATTTTCTATGTTCTAGCAGCTCCTCGGTTATCTATACAATATATAAAAGGAGAGTTTTGGGGGTGTTTAGGGAAATAAGAGGAATTTCAGGGGTATTTAGGGAAATGACCATTTAAAATAGATATTAAATGAATTAAAAATATATAAAAGTGTGATTAAGTGTTAGTTGGTTATTTAATTTCTATAGTTAGTAGATTAGTGGTATAGTTAGTGGTAATGTTGCACAATTAATATCTCTATTTGTTAATTTAGAAAAAAAAACGTGTGTATATAGTCGTTTAACTAATCAATAAAATATGTAATTGCTGATATGGGTCAGCCCACTAAGTAATTACCAACCAAATATTAATATAATAAATTAGGTAATTTTCTATCTTCTTCACCCAGTCGCTGGAAAACGCTGCCGGTAAGTTTTTATTTCCGTGTATTTTTACTTCTCTCGCCTTTCCCCGCCACCACGCTCCACTACCCTGCTTCGCCGGGTTTCCTTCCACCCTGTTTCACTCCTCCCTCTATCTCCCAGTCGGCAAAACAAAACCTAATTGGTTTTCTAACTCTTAAATATGTTTCATGATTTGTAATAATGCAGGAGTTCAAGATTGGAGGGTTACAATTTATACTCTTCAGCCGTGCTCCCAAATACAGTTTTGAGTACTAGAGATGCTAGAGAAAGAGCAAATAATTTCGTACTTTGTAGCAAACGGGGTGGCCCTCTTTGCTGCGGCCGTGCATGAGCACAGCCTTTTCAAATTCTTCTTCGTATTGTTTATGTTGTTCTCTTTGCAGGTCTTTATGGTGGAAGTGATTTATGTTTTGAAGTGTCAAGCTTAATTATGTGATTTTTTTCCCTTTTCTTCATGTACTATTGTGAAGTGTCGAATGTATAATTTTTTCATGTAGTGCTCTATATGAATATTAGGTTGGTGGCCGCTCTTATTCATTTGTCTTTCCTGGACGTGGTATGGGTGGTAGCAGTTACACGGGAAGTAGGCGATGCGGAAATACTATTAGGGTATGCAACCAGGTTTTTTTTTTTGGCTAAATGCATGCATATCGGTTGTATATTTCATGCTATTTTGTTGTATTTTTGTTTTGATGATTTTGATCGATTTGACTATCTTCTAATATATATTTATACATTATTTTTATTATGTGTTCGTGATTGATCTTTTGTAGTATAGATCTAAAAATTATTTAAATGATATGTGATTTGTGTGCAAATTTTAGTTTATAAACTCATTTGATTATATGAGTTTAGAACTTGAAATAATAATATTGTTTCTCATTCGGTATATGTGTTATTTTTTTTTCTTTGTTTGATTTTATATTTTTTAATAATTACTATTTATTTTATATATTTATGATTTCAGATATCATACAATGATATTTTTATGAATTTATAAAATCATTTTATAGCATAAAATAAGTTTAAATAAAAGAGAATGGGTCTCGCATCGTGAGTTCACGCAACTAAAATAGAATTTGGGCCATGACAATTTAACTAAGCTTAGTTACAAGTAGGAAATTAATGGATTGGCCCGTGTTGCGTCTTCATATTTTATATAGTCTCTCGATCAATAATATATCACCATTTAATTTGGCACGAATTAAAAAGTACACTAATAAAGAATGAATTATAAAGTTAGTGGAATGTGAGAATTACTTTATATATTAGTTTTATAATAAAATATGAGTGATAATGAGTTAGTAGAATGTGACGTTTGAAAGGTAACAATGAGTAAGTAATAATCAATTAGTTAAATATTTCTAAATCGGATTTTGATCAAAACAAAATCGATCTTAAACAAAATGCAAGGCAAATCCTGACTATATAACTTTTCCAATGTAATGGTCAATAAAAATGCATCTTATACTACTGTTATTATTAATTAGTTTTTAGGTCATTTTAAAAATCCAGATTTGAGATCATGTTTATATCATTTTAGATCATCTTTCTTCAATGACCTCCGATTATTTCTAAAAATGACCTCCATATTTTAATTTTGTGTTTTGTATAGTAAGATTTGGTTTTTCACATATTGCAACCCTTTCTATACACCATCATGCAATATAAATACTTCTCCAATTTTAGCAAAACCTACACACACTCTCAGTTGGAGAAAAGTATTCTATCAGTTCTATAATAATAGAGTCATTTGTCATTTTGGTACGTTCCATAGTAATAGAGTCATTACCCTTTTTAGTAAAAGTCAACACATTTTTATACACCTACTTTACTCTCTCTTATTTTTTTCTCTCTTCATCTCTCTATCTTTTTCATTTTTCATTTTATTCTTCCTTTACTTAACTCACCTAACACAATTTTTCTTAATCTCCGTGCCGAAGAGAAATGCCTCCATTACTATGGAACGGAGGGAGTAGTTATTATTAGCAAATTAAGTACATAGACACCACAATACTGCAAAATAAAATTAACATGTGAAAACTAAATAACACACGCCGAGATTAAATTTGAGAACATATCGTGACTACCTAAGCTTACAAAGTAAATTTGTTGATAGGGCCTATTTACAAGACAAAAAATGAAAAGGCGACGATTACTAAGCCAAACCAAGTCAAGAAATGCACACTTCATCCAATAAAAGCAACACACCCCCTGAAAAATCACATTAAATTAATCAAGCTGTCAACTTCTACAATTAGTACTAAAATCCCTAACCCTAAATCTTTTCGCCATTCACTAAAAAAATCCCCAATTTTTGTCCCTTTTCTTATTCTTAAGCTTTATTTATACCCAAACATAACCCATGCATGCATTTCAGTAATCTTCTCAAATAAAATAAAGAAAAAAAAAAAATACTCCGATGGCCGCCGCCGCCGCGACATTCCCGAGCATCGAAAACTGTCCGTCGATCGGGCGGGAGAAGGACACGGTGGTGGCGGACATGGATGGAACCCTCCTCATAGGGAGGAGCTCTTTCCCTTACTTCGCTCTCGTGGCTTTCGAAGTTGGTGGCATTTTGCGCCTCCTCTTCCTCCTCCTCCTCTCGCCGGCGGCCGCCGTGCTATACTACTTGGTGTCAGAGTCCGCCGGGATCCGCGTGCTCGTGTTCGCGGCGTTCGCCGGGATGAGGGTCTCGGACATCGAGTCGGTGGCCCGGGCGGTGCTGCCAAAGTTCTACGCGGGCGACCTCCACCCGGACACATGGCGGGTTTTCTCATCATGCGGGCGGCGGTGCGTGCTTACGGCGAACCCTAGGGTTATGGTGGAGCCGTTTTTGAAGGAGTTTTTGGGGGCGGATTTGGTGTTGGGGACGGAGATTTTGAGCTACCGCGGCCGGGCAACGGGGTTTGTGGCGGAGCCCGGGGTGTTGGTCGGGAAGAACAAGGCGGACGCGCTCGTGGCGGCGTTCGGTGGGGCGGCGCCGGAGATTGGATTGGGGGATAGGCATACGGACTTTGCCTTCATGAGGTTGTGCAAGGTAATTATATTTAATCTAACTGGTTAGTGTGGTTAATAGTTTTGGTTTTAGAATTAGCATAAGGATTAAGTGATAAGGATCGTGGTAATGCTATCTTATAGTAGTACTAGTACTTTCTCCGTTTCATAGTAATAGAGTTATTTTGTCATTCATTTCCATTTTTAGTATAAGTCAATATATTTTTCCAAACCTACTTTACTCTATCTTACTTTTCTCTCTCTTCATCTCTTTACCTTTTTTCATTTTTTACATTTTATTCTCCCTTTACTTAACTCGCCTAACACAATTTTTCTTAATCTCTGTGCCGAAAAGAAACGCTTCCATTATTATAGAACGGAGGGAGTATTTAGTACCGTGGAGTAGTTTTTGTTGCAATTTGTCATGTAATATTGTTGTTTTTCTATTGTTTGACTTTTAGTTGAATATAATAAGCCTCCAAGTATATCAAATCCTATATTTATAAGCCTCCAAGTATATCAATTTCTAAACCTTAGTTCTTGTCCATGATTAATTGACATCAATTTCATTTTTCATCCATCCACAACTAATTGAAGCACATGGACCTCACATTCCACTAACTTATCACACTCACACTTTATTGCTCCATCTTCCGTCATTAGGGGTCTCGGTTTACCATTTAGTCCATCCGCCATTAGAAGTCCTGATCACTTTCACTATATATGGTAGATACACAATCACACCTTTTTTTTTTCCTGATTATTTATCATAATGAGATAGTTACTTTGTGCTTGCTTTGATCGGGCTAACTATTTAATACGGGCCACAATTATATTTTATCTAAGCTACCCAACACTCATTTAAAATTGATAACTTAACTATCTTTCCTTATCTACCCTTATCAAACCGCCCTTAAGATTACGAATTATGTTATTCAAGCTACATGTTACTAAAAAATTGTTATAATTGGTTGAAGTATTTGTCATTAGAAAATGCGAATCGCCCTCACTAGAAATGAAATTTACCATAGATAGACAAATGAAGTAACAATAATAGTGATATTAATTCATTCAATTTAAAGACCCTAAAAATAAAATGTCATCTAATGAATGCAGGAGGGCTACATCGTCTCACCAAAATCCCAAGTGAAGGCCGTAGACGCCGATAAGTTACCCAAACCGGTCGTATTCCACGACGGCCGGCTCGTTCAAAAGCCGAACCCTTTGACCGCGCTCCTCCTCATCCTCTGGATCCCCGTTGGCTTCCTCCTCGCCTGCCTCCGCATCGCCGCTGGCTCCCTCCTTCCCATGCCGCTAGTCTACTACGCATTCTGGGCCCTCGGCGTCCGCGTCACCATCAAGGGCAACCCCCCGCCCCCGCCCACCACCAACTCCGGTGTCCTCTTCATCTGCTCCCACCGCACCCTCCTCGACCCCATCTTCCTCTCCACCGCCCTCGGCCGCCCCATCCCCGCCGTCACCTACTCCGTCTCCCGCCTCTCCGAGCTCATCTCCCCCATCCCCACCGTCCGCCTCACCCGCGACCGCGCCACCGACGCCTCCATGATTAAGAAGCTTTTGCAAAAGGGAGACCTCGCCATCTGCCCCGAGGGCACCACGTGCCGCGAGCCATTCCTCCTCCGGTTCAGCGCGCTCTTCGCGGAGCTGACGGACGAGCTTGTGCCCGTGGCGATGGTGAACCGGATGAGCATGTTCCACGGCACGACGGCGCGGGGGTGGAAGGGGATGGATCCTTTTTACTTCTTTATGAACCCGAGCCCCGCCTATGAGGTCACGTTTCTCAACAAGCTGCCGCGCGAGCTGACGTGCGGAGGTGGGAAGATGAGCCACGATGTGGCAAATTATATACAGAGGGTGATCGCTGCTACGTTGTCGTACGAGTGCACCACTTTCACGAGGAAAGATAAGTATCGTGCGCTCGCTGGAAACGACGGAACGGTGGCGGAGAAGCCTCGCGTGAAGCCGAGTAAACTTATGGGATGTTGATTGTCTTGTATTGCATCACGCTGATTAGTCCAAAGAAATATTGTAGAGTTGAATATGTAAACAATAATAAAATATCGGCTTCACTAAAAAAAAATATATCTTCTAGGGACACAAAAATTGAGACACGGTTAATAGCTTTAGGAAATTTTAAAAAATAACCATAATTTAGGACGCAAAAGAAAGCGTCCGTAAGTTGAGGGTATATTATCTTAATCTTTTGCTTTTGTTTTTGTTTGGACGCTTCTATATGTGTCCCTTAATTTTAGTTGGATACTAATAATAAGGACACTTTACTATGAAGCGTTGGTGGTATAATTGGATACATAAATTGGCGTCTTTAATAGCATTAAAAAGTGTCATTCTCCGATTTTTTTTTTAGTGCTTATTTACCTATAAATCTACAATTTTTCATGTGTTTTTATTGCATACATATTGCGGACAGAGGGCTTCCTCAACTCACCTATACTAAGATTCCTTCTTCCTGTCGTTTTTCTTTTCTTCATTCCTAATTTCATTTACTATGTGGGTGCTTTTCATTCTCAAGGAGTCGCTGAGTTGGCAGGATGGCCAACCCCATAACTTGCTGAGTCAGTGTCATTCTTGGTGGGTCGCTGAGTTGGCAAGCTAGCCAACCCGGTGACTACATCTGTTAGAGTCAGGATAATTCTCAGCGGGTCACGAAGTTGGTAGGTTGGCCAACCCAACGACTTGTTGGTATCGTTATGTACTCTAATTCGTCTAATCTGTTCGTCCAAGCTCTATTTTACATGTTGTTTATATAAAACAGAGGTAAAAATCGTCTAATCTTATTCGCATCAGCTTTCAACTACTGAAGCATATATAGAACTTATCTCACTCCCCAATCTCATTGGGTGTCTTAGGACACATATTCTATGCTGGAAATATAGGAATCCGTTTTTGGAACTTTGCATGCTAAAGAGACTAAGTACAATTTTAATGTATGATTCTTTAAATAGGCAAAACATTAGCTTCTAAGAATCTTATGTATAATCTTGATTCCCAAAAATGTGTCCAGCTTCTTTCGTATCCTCCATCTCAAATTATGTTGATAACAATTCTCTAATGTTAGACATCATCTTTCAAATTAATTAGTTAATTATGATTGTTCATCCAACTAACCCCTAAAATTCAAGTAGGGAATTTGAGCAATAATAGATTGGTTACTTATGATTTAATAGATCTATAACAATTTTGATTAGCTATGTCAAGCATTAAAAATTATTAACTAATTATAATCAAATTTCGATAATAAGATTATGATAATAACAATAGAATTTAATCAATTTATAATTTTTAATGTCAATAAACTTGTTCATCCTCAACTTTTTATCTAAAAGATTTCTTATCCATTGAATTTGTGATTTTTAACCTCGAACAATTTTTAACTTTTAAAAGTGAAAAGATGAGTTGCGATTCCCAGGTCACATATTTCGACATCTCATTCAAGCAAGAAAAAAAATATGATTACTTCAGTAAAAGCAACGATGAGTGATACAAGGTAATCTTGTATCAGGCCTGAACGGAGTTGTTTTGCCGGATTGCGGCTGCGCCGATCCCAAGTAGGGTTGAGGCGAAGGAAATCTTGCGATAAAATAAAAGACAAAATATTAGGAAAATTCTGTGATATTGTTCTTGTGGATTTCAATGTACAAAATTCCTATTTATACTAAGGACCCTAGGTTTGGTTCGACTCGATCATTCCGGGAAAGAACCAACAAGAAAACTCGAAACGGAGCTTATAAATTGCTCGACTCAAAAAGTTCCAAAATAAATAATTCAGCAAAAAAATAATAATAATAAATACTATCAAATATTAACTCTAGCGGGAAACATAGTCTTTGAACCATGCGGGCTGCCTCGATTGTCTTGAAGGACGCCCTTGTTCCTCTCTTGAGTTTCCTCCTTCCTCACTGGTATCCTCCGTCAACTCCTCTGCCGATGGTGGCTCCGACGTATCATCCGCTGAGGTCTCCGATGTCTCCACAGCTATAGGTATGTTCATTGATGCTTGGGTCGTTGTACCCGTATCAACCCCCTCCCCGTTAAAAGACTCCTTGTCCTCAAGGAGGGAAGGAAAACGCGCAGCAATGATGTCCAGAGGTTCCCACGACGCCAACGATTCCTCCTCCTCGGACCACTGCACCCGCACCTGCTCTACAGGCTGACCGTCCTTCAAAGCCACGTGACGCTCAAGGATCCTAATTGGGCGGACCACTGAACGGGCACCCACAAACTCAGTCGGTAGATCAAATACCTCACTTGCTGCTCCACTTTCAACATAGGGCCTGAGTAAACTCACATGAAACACATCGTTGATCCGCGATCCCTGCGGTAGCTGCAGGCGGTAGGCCACCAGACCAATCTTTTCCGTAATAGTGAATGGGCCATAAAATCGACGTGCATCTTCGCGGACAGTGGTCACGCGACTGAATGCTGTCTGTAATGCTGCAATTTGAGAAGAACTTTATCACCAACCTCAAATTGGACGTCTCGTTGATGCTTATTTGCACTTGCACGCATCCTTTGTTGAGAGCGCTCGAGACTCTTCCTCAATTCCACCAACAAGGTTGCTCTCTGCTCAATCATCTCAGCAACGACCAGTTCATTCCTAATGTGACCTGCTGATGGCTGGACGACAACCAAAGGAGGTGGTTCACGACCATAAAGGGCCCGGAACGGCGACGTGCCAATCCCCTCGTTGTGGAAGCAGTTA
>NC_062968.1:7873694-7889176 GCF_023119035.1 Salvia hispanica
TTACTGTTTTTAATATTTACTGTTTTCAAAAGTTTCCAAAAATTCTTGTTTCTCCGGATAGTAATTGAGTTCTAGTAGAAGATAGACACTTTGTGTACATCTTCCCCGTGTTCGATACCCGGTACTAACCTTTTGCTATACTATACCTACTCTATATACTTGCAGGTATTTATAGTGCAAATAAAAAGTGCATTAGGCGCCAGACTGGAATCACCCTTTTGAGATCATGTGCGACGCGAGTGATTTCGCTGTGGGAGTTGTCCTGGGACAGAAGATCGACGGAAAAAGTTATGTGATCTTCTATGCTTCTAAGACTCTGAATCAGGCTCAGAAGAATTATGACACCATGGAGAAGGAAATGTTGGCTGTCGTATACTCGTTTGAAAAATTCCAACCCTACCTTCTTGGGTCGAGGGTTATAGTCTTCACGGATCACGCAGCAATAAAGTACTTACTGGCTAAGAAAGAGTCTAAGCCGAGGTTAATCCGTTGGGTGTTGCTCTTGCAGGAGTTTGATTGGGAAGTGAGAGACAAAAGAGGAACGGAGAATAGAGTAGCCGATCACTTGAGCAGAATATATCAAGGGGAAACAGAAGAGGCCATACCCGATGCTTTCCCTGAAGAGCATTTGTATTTTCTGGAGAAATTCCCTAGACCAATTAGCTGGGAAGCAGTTTTGGCTTTAACCGGTCTAGGAGAATCCGATAAAGGGAAGCGCACACTTAACGCAGAACCGTGGTTTGCTGACCTAGCCAACTACTTGGTCACGGGAGAGGTGCCAAGTTCAGACGAAGTTTCCCGGGCCCAGAAGATGAAAATTAAAAGCGAAGCCAAATATTACTTTTGGGACGATCCTTACCTATGGAAGATGTGTTCAGATCAAGTGATTAGGCGCTGCATTCCCGAATGGGAACAAAGAAATGTGTTAATCCATTGCCACACTTTGGCATGTGGAGGTCACTTTGGACCAAGGAAGACAGCAAGGAAGGTTCTAGACAACGGTTTTTATTGGCCGACACTCAATAAAGATGCCTTTGAATTTTGTCAGTGTTGCGAGAGATGCCAACAGACAGGGGGAATTTCAAGGAGGGACGAGATGCCTCAGGTCCCGGTGATTGTGTGCAAAATTTTCGACATATGGGGGATGGATTTCATGGGACCATTTCCATCATCCTGTGGGAACACTTATATATTGGTTGCAGTAGACTATGTGTCTAAGTGGATAGAAGCGAAGGTCACCACAACATGTGAATCGAAGGAGGTGGCAAAATTTCTGAAGGCCAATATTTTCAACAGATATGGAGTTCCTAGAGCCATCGTCTCAGATCAAGGAACACATTTCTGTAATCGCACCATCGAGGCTCTGATGAAGAAATATGGTGTTCACCATAGAGTATCTACCCCGTACCACCCTCAGTCTAATGGCCAAGCGGAAATTTCTAACCGCGAAATCAAGGCAATATTAGAGAAGACAGTTAATCCGTCAAGGAAGGACTGGAGCAAGAGGCTCGGTGATGCATTATGGGCCTACAGAACTGCTTTTAAGACGCCTATTGGGATGTCGCCTTACAGGCTTGTGTTTGGCAAGATGTGCCACTTACCCGTGGGTATCGAGCACAAGGCGTACTGGGCAGTGAAGGAGTTGAACATGAAGCCTTCGGCTTGTGAAGAAGAAAGGAAACTACAGCTACAAGAATTGGAAGAGCTAAGGCTGGAGTCGTATGAGTCTGCCATGTGGTACAAAGAAAGGACGAAGTTGTGGCATGACAAAAATCTCCGGGTCAAGGAACTTCATGTGGGACAGAAGGTGCTCCTTTTCCAATCCCGGCTCAAGCTGATGCCAGAGAAGTTGAAGTCAAAGTGGATCGGTCCATATACCATCGTCGGCCTCTGCGCAAACGGAGCAGTGGAAATCCAGGGAAGTGCCTCTAACTCGGTTCCTTTTCTTGTTAATGGTCATAGAGTGAAAGTCTATAGGGATAATTCTGAGCTGTGTGTAGTGGAGGAAGTTCCACTACACGCACTCTCTACTATCGCCTAGACAGACTAGGAGGTATTCTCGATGAATTCCTGGGTCAGGTAAATGGGTTGACATTTTTGAAAATATGTACTGAACTAGGGAATCTCGGGGATACTCAAAAGAAATGTGTAAATAGTTTAACTGCTTTTCAAACTAAAGGAAATCCAAAAAAAAAAAAAGTATATACAATTTAAATCTTCCAAAAATATTTTCGAAGCACCAGACTCCGAAGGGAACCGATGCCTTATATTCTAACCTTGACCTAGGAGTCTGGCGTCTTCATATTTTTTTAAGTATAGGGTCATGGTCAGGGAAATCAGCTAGAGGAGGGAAGCCTGGAGGAAGAAGTCAAGGAGAGCCTGGAGGAAGAGGTCAAGGAGGGATGGAGATAATTTGAATTTCAAAATTTGGCCGATATTTATGGGAGATGTACCGTTGCTTACATCACGCCTGCAACCGCACCATCTTTTCATCAGAAAAGGCAACCGTGCTTCTCTCTCCAGTAATCCCAATCGACGAAAAATCGAATTTCCTCTCCCTTCTCTCCACTCTCGTTCTCTCTCTAGAACACAAACCCTAACCAAATTCGATCAAGTTTTTGTCTAATTTCAGATCTGCAGTAATGGATTCAACCCAACCCACCGGATGTTCGCAGCAAACGGTGTATGACGCAGCTCCATTAGCAGAGTTGACGCAGAAATTGGGGAGCGTCGAGAAAGCGAAGGAAGTATACGCTCTGTTCTCCGCTAGCCTAATGACATCCGCGGCGGCCATACCATCACTGACAATTCCGGCGGATTCGGCGGTGCAACCGGCAATTCTCCATGAAGAAGGGCCTCAAGACTCTGGATCTCAACATGCAGAAACCGCTTCACGGGAGGTGGACAAAGAAGAGGCGGTGCACGAACGGCCGGAGGATGGTGGACAGACGAACAGCGGAGCAGAGGTGGAGACCGAACCCTAATTCTGAGGGTAAGAAAGATGGTGAGGGGGAAACCCCTGTTATAGAAGACGTTGCGAAGGGGGAAACCCCTGTTGTGGTAGAAGTGGCTGAGGGGGAAACCCATGTTCAAAAATCGATGGCTGAGGGGGAAAACCCTATGGAGACGGGGGATGAAACCCCTACGGATTTTAGGGGTGCGACCCCTGAACCCATGGAAGTGGGGGCAACCCCAAATGATGTCAGGGGGGAAACCCCCGTTTATATTGAGGGGGCAACCCCGATGGTGGATGATGTGGGGGAAACCCCGGAATAATTGGTGGAAGAAACAGATCTACATGTTACTGGAGTATCGGAGCCCATTGAGGAAGGGCTGAATTTGATCGTGGACCTGGTGGATGACCAGGAAGAGGATGAACCCCAAGTGGACCAGAGAACGGAGAGGAGACGAGCAAGGAGGAGCCTGCTTGACGAAGTTGATGACTTAGTTCCAGATGCTGAGGAGGCAGAGGAACGTCGCCTGGTCAAGGAGAGAGTGAGAAAAGGAAAGGCGGCGGCGACCACGTCTACATGTTCAAGGAAAGCTCCCTCCGTCCAGGAGGTTGAGGAGACCCTTTCCCCTGTGACCGAAGATCCCTCTGCCGAGGAACAAGACAAGCCTACCCATGAACCCGACTCTGAATCTGAGGAAGCTGAAGAAGAGTTTATTCCAGGACGCCCGGAAGTGTGGCTGACTAAGGAGCTGCTTGAGTCGATGAGGCAGTTCGACGATCAGAAACGGGCCACGGTGTACAAGGAAAGATGCAGCGCCGGGAAGATGGCTAAGTCTGTGAAGCAGTACAGCCCCAAAGAGCTTAAAATGATTGCATGCAATGAGGACTTCCGCACATGTATTTATTCAATCGGATTCGAGTGGTTACTGAAGCAAAGCCAGGAGATGGTGCCGGTGGACCTAGCAAGGGAGTTTTTCTCCACGTTCCGATTGAAGAACACCACTGATCTTGAGGCGGACTCCATAACTTTCAGACTTTTTAATGAAGAACATGAGATGAGCATCCGGGAATGGTCCTTGAGGATGGGGCTGTTCACCAAGGCTGAGGATGATGAAGGAATATGGAACGAGAGGATGGTCGGTGTGCCGAAGAATACGCCGGGTTTTAAAGTGCAAGCAGCATGGGAACTTATCACCCACTCCAAGGCAGGGACATTCAAGTCAAGCTACTCCAAGGATTCTCACATCGAGGACAGAATCCTCCGTTTTGCTCAGACGTTTATCAGCTACAACTTAATGGGAACCGCTAATTCAGCTCTTACAACTACCGACCTTTACTTCACTTGGTGCATGGTGAAGGGCGTTAAGGTACATCTGGGTTATTGGCTGGTTCAAGCATGTCATCAAATGACCAGCAACCCTGCTCGACATATGTATACCTGCCACCTCCTAGGCGCCTACCTCCAGCGGAACGTTGAAATGAAGATAGCCAAGGCCGCACCTTTAGTCGTAATGTGCGAACCCCCTGAGGTTTTCAGTGTGGAATACTTTTTCAATAATGGGTTGCTTCAAGCACACGGGAAACATACCTTCTTCTACACGGTAGGAGAAAAGGTGAAGGCGGAGACAGAGGAGGTTGCGGAGGCCATGCCGAGTGAAGAAGTTGAAGAGCTGCGGAAGGATATTCAGGATGTGAGAAAGGAGATGCAGGTGATGCGGAAGGAAATGGTGAAGGAACTTGGAGGGATTAGGAAAGAATTGAACGGGAGCCGGGAAGAAGTGAAGACCCTGAGGGGAAGTATTGCAGATTTGGCGGTGAAGTCCGCCAAACAAAACGAGCGCATGACGGAGGCGGTGGACCTTGTAATGAAGATGATGAAATGGTTGCAGAAGACGCTCCCCTTGACCCAGTCGAAGGTAACTCCTGGGTCCAGCAGTGAAGTCAAGCAACCCGTCCAGAGCAGCCCCTCCGTCCAGCGACCACCTCAATCGCTCCAGCTGATGGTCTCACCACCCGTCCCCAAGCAAGTGTCAATCCCAACAAAATCAAAGTCTATGATGAAGAAGCCAGTGTCCGACCAGCCAGAACAGGAAGAAGAGCCGGAGTAGCCGGCGAGAAAGAAGGTGAAGATGACCCGACCAGGAATCCCACCCCAGTCTGGCTCTCGAGGGAGCCAGCCCCAGAAGTGAATCACCCCCATGACCAAGTAACTTTTACTTTTTGCTTTCAGTTATCTGTCTTTGTTTTTGTTGTCTATTTGTGATATGTTATTTGTCTCTGTTTTCTCCCACTTAGCCCAATGCTTGGTCTAAGTGTGAGAAGTTTGTATTTTCTGTTTTGTTGTGTTTTCTTCCACTTAGCCCAATGCTTGGTCTAAGTGTGAGAAGTTTATATTTTCCATTTTTTGTTGTGTCTTCTTCCACTTAGCCCATTGTTCGGTCTATGTGTGAGAAGTTTTTATTTTTATAAACTGTTGTTGTATGTTGCATTGATCTCTCTGTTCCCCCCCTCATGATGAAGTGGGAGGGGGAGAGGAGTCAATGCATGTATTTGTCAGCATAATAAGAGTCTTTAGGTCTAGTTTTTGTTTGTGTCGCATGAGCCAGTGAATATAATACGGCATGATCTCCTTAGTGAAAGTAATTGAAAATAGGAGGTATTTCAACTTAGAAGCCTTTTCCTTTAATAAGCCAAGTCAATCTGAGTGAAGCGAGAACGATAGAGGATACCTTTACTTACTTAGTTGTGAAGCCCTACTATAATAGCGAGTTATAAGCTTTAAATAACTTCGAGCTAACACATGTTAAAGAGCCGCCACTGAATGCTTAGGGAGAAGAGTCATGAAGGAGAAAAACAGGGGGATTGGGTTATGAAGGTATAAGCTGGACGAAGTCCAGGGTAAGGTGTTATAAGCTGGACGAAGTCCAGAGGAGAGAAGAGGAAAATGGAGGAATAAGCTGGACGAAGTCCAGAGGAAAAAAGAGAAAAAAGAAGGGAAAAAAGGAGAAAATAGAAAAATTGAAAAAAGAAGGAGGTATAAAGCTGGACGAAGTCCAGGGAGAAGTTGTTTAAAGGGCAGGAACAATAACTAACCTGACCTAGGAAAAGAGGAGGAAACTCTCATAATCCGACGCTTCAGTGGTGTGGCAATAACTTAAGAGAGAATCGATCCTAACATCCCTGGTGAGGAATGAGTGATTGAGTGAATCCAATAATTGGGTAAGTAAGAGGCTAATTTCATGCATCAGTTATATGGTGAAAAGCACTATATTTTACTGGGTCTAACACAGTTTTTAAGCCAGGTGTGTGACAGAATCGCTAGATCCAGGAGATGTTGGAGGAAACGGACTAGCGAAGGAATGAAGGAAAAGTGAGCAGAATTTAAGAAAAAGGCGGCTAGAAGAAGGGAGCCAATAGCTGAGGGCAACAAAGTCTATCTATACCTCGTTGGGCCCCACTTCAACGCCTATAAATAGAGGAGCATGCAACACACAACATATACAATCTTTTCGCTCTTAGCTCACACACAACACACACACTTGGGAAATGGGATTTCTGGGGTAATATAGGGTTTTAAGGGGTCTCATCTTCAGAGGAAGTCCGTCGTAACACCGTCCGCGTGAGGGCGAAGATACAATCTATTTACTTTCGGTTCTTTTGCACTTTATTTCGTTCGAACTTCACTTTTGGAAGTCGATTTGGTTGTTGATGTTGCTGATTATCTATGCATTTCTTTAGTTTATGTTATATTTGTGTTATCTCGTGTTGATCTACGTTGATCCTGTTGTTTGGAGTTTTATTTCGGCAAGTTGCATGTTAATCTCTGTTTTTTTGCCACTTTGGTGCTTGATCTGGGGAATTTGGCGGTAGATCTGTGGTGTTGTTGTTGATCGAAGGTTATTTGGTGATTTTGTAGTTATGGAATGTTTTTGACCGGAGTTTGTGTCGGATGCTTGGATCCGGAGTGGATTAAGCATCCGAGGTTGGATCTGAACAGGGGATTTCAAGTTGTGCATGGATTTTTGAATTTTCTATTTCCGTTCTGTTTTACTTCGTCTAGTAGCCATAGATCTGTTTAGTTCTTAATTGTTCTTCGTTAAATTGTATAATTCTAGTCTGCTCTGTTTTTCCGATTACGCTCATACCTGTTTCTTCTGAGTTTTTGTGCAATTGGTTGGAGAAGATGATGTCGCTGTTAGTTAGTACTTTAGTTAGTTGTTTTTCCAGCTTTTCGTCCGTACTCTGCTTTTTCAGTCATGGTCCCCACCGTCAGTTTATTTCCCAGATCTAGGTAATTTAGAATAGTTTCTTAGATCTAGCGATTGTCTCGGTTCTAGTTTACGTGCATGCTTTCTGTTTCGCCTAGATCTAGCTATTAGCGTAGCAGTTTAGAATCTCATGTTTAGTCTAATTTCCTCAACCCAAAAAATGCGTGGCAGCAGCCAACCCAAAAATAATTTCCAAATCCTTGAGCATGTTCATTACGCATCCATCTCTGTGGGATCGATCCCTACTTCCCTGTGCTAAGTTTTAGTATAAGTGGTTGAGGGTTTTGAAGAAGTGCTCTGTGTGTCCGACGACCGAGATTTTCCAACGACCAGTGAGTTCCTAGACCTTGTGATCTAGTGGATTTGCTGGACCTAGAAAACTTGTTATTCTTTTCTGTGTACACTCTGACAAGTAGGAATTCTTCAGTAATCATAATTGTGGATGTTCGAGTGTTGAATGTTGTTAAACTATTATTTTTGTCTTCCTGTTTTCTCTCTCTAGTTATCTCACTACTGCGTGTGACTGTGTTTAATTTGTGTTCAAGAAATCTACTAAATTCCATGTAAGAGAAAATGGCGGGGTGTGAGTGGGAGGTGTTCCTACAAATTAAAAGGGCTACTCTCATAGTGTGTTGCATCAACATTGTAGTTGATTTTCATGTGATTCGCTCTCTCTATGCGTTTGGTGGAGTCGCAATAGGCGAAGGGGGACTCCACAATTACCTTGGGTGTATAAGTAACATTGTATTGTGGAGTATAAGTTATCCAGTTTTTTCAATTCGTGACACGCCCAAAACATACACTGTACGATTCATTTATACATTTGCTATTGGGATTAGTTTGTTAAAAGAAAATTCTAGATGATATATTAGAAGAAATATGTAACAATAGGAAGACACATTTGTGTGGGCTCGGGTTTTAAAAATTGTAAAAATAGCAGGTTGAAAAAGTTAGTGGAATATGAGATCTATTTTTCCATATTGATTTTATAATAGAATGTGAGCGGAGTGAGTTAGTGAAATATGAAACATATTTACCATTTATAATAAAAGTGCAATGTACTCTCTCCGTCCCGACTAAGATGACACATTCCTTGGCCGGCACAAGATTTTAGGAGTTATTGGTTAATGTGTTTAATTGGAGAGAGAAACAGTAGGTGAAAGTATTAAAAGAGAGAAAGAAAGATGAATATTTTAATAGGGGTGACAAAAAATAGTTGGGTGTGTTAATTGGAGAGAGAAAATTTCCAAAAAAGAAACGTGTCATCTTAGTTGGGATAAACTAAAAAGGAAAATACTATGTCATCTTAAATGGGACGAAGAGAGTAACTCTTATTGAGGGGGCGAAGAAGTATTTTGTATACATATACATTTTTTTTATATACAAACTAAAAAGGAAAATATTCATTGTTTAATATACATAAAGATTTGTTATGTTTTACTCCTTTCATTTCGCAATAATAGACTTATTTTGTCATTTTGGTACATTCTATAATAGTGGGGTCTTTTCCTTTTTAGGAAAAGTCAACATATTTATTTTCTTTTACTTTATTTTCTTTTCATTTCTCTACCTTTTTCGTTTCTTAATTTATTATTCTTTTATTCAACTCAATTAATAATTTTTCTTAAACTGAGTTTCGAAAATAAACGCTTTCACTACCGTGGAACGAAAGGAGTACTATTTTCCTTCCCAATAAAAATAATCTTCTTTTCCTATTTTGGCCCATCCCACAAAATTAGCCTCTTTCTACTTTTGGTTGGTCTTTTTATAAGGTGAACCATGAAATTAACAATACTTCAATCATTTTTTTCCTACCTATTTCCTACTTTACCAATTTCACACCTCTAGACTACCATATAAAACATTTAGTTGTTATTCAAAATAAGAGTAATACTAAAATAAAGAAAAAAAAGATACTCCATTCATTTCCGAAAAATAGGCCATTGTTGGATAACATGTGTTTTAATGAAAAATTAATAAAGTAAAATAGAGGAAAAATGGAAAATTACAAAAGGTAAAAGGGAAGGAGAAAAAAATGGAGGGATGAAGTACTATATTTATATATAGAGGTGGTTATTCGGTGGTTCGGTTAATAACTGAAACGACATGTCGGTTAACCGACCCCAAAATTTCGTCAAAAAACTAACCGGAACCGAACCGATCTCAAGTTCGATTACTTAATTAACCGACTCAGTTAGAACCGGTCGGTTATCGGTTATAATCGAACTAATCGAATTGCTTAAAACAATACATCAAATTCTTCTATTTTGATAAAGTTTTAAAGTATATTACAATTTCTTCTATTATTAATTTTTAAAATTTTAATAATTACTAAAATTGTTTATGGTTTTAACTTTTAACTTTTAACTTTTCATCCACTTTTAATTATTATTATTATTATTATTATTATTATTATCATTATTACTATCATCATTATTATTATTATTATTATTATTATTATTATTATTATTATTATATTTACAAGTAATACATAAATTGTTTGGACACATTAAAATACTTAAACTTTACATGATCTGTAATTTAAAAACTTTTCTCCAATAATAAGTGAAGGGTTATTCTACTTTGAAATAGTAATGCTTAAGCACTTTATTGATTTTGAGATAGAAATTTCTAAGTAGTATAATACTATAATTGATAGTGACATAAATTAAAATGGACTTTTTTGACATTGCAATACGAGACTTTAACAAAATTTAGATATAAATTACAATTTCTTCCATTGTGACAAAGTTTGAAAGTGTTTTTTCAAGTATTAAATAAACATATAATTGAAATTAAAATTGAATTTAATTTGGTTATCGTTTATAACCGATACCGGTACAGAACAGATAATCGACCGATTTCAGTTCAGTTCTCGGTTAATTGATTAATCGAAAACCGTTTATCCACCACTATTTATATGTAATAGAGTACTAAGTAGATAAACTTGTATATTAAGTAGATAAACTTGTATATGATCTGAGTTTTAATCGTGAAATTAGTATATTAAAAGAGAAATGATAACAATAAGCTTGATAAAAAAATAATAGAAATAGTATTAGTAGATTATGAAATCTACTTTGTGCAATTAGTTAATTTTTTTTTTTTATATTTCGGCTTAGTCTAATTTTTTGGGAAAATAGAGTAAGTAGGAGTGCTTCATAACTTAGGGTGTTTTGATTAGTTTATTCATTGTTTGTTTCCGATTGAAGTGAGTGAGTAGCCATGGCGATGGCGTTAACCCGGCGTAACCTCCACCTTCTCCGCCCAATCTTCTCCGCGCGCCTCCTCACCACCGCCTCCACCTCACCGATCACGATCGAGACATCTCTCCCCTTCACCGGCCACAACATCGACCCCCCCTCCCGCTCCGTCCAGACCTCCCCGCAGGAGCTCCTCTCCTTCTTCCGCGACATGGCTCTGATGCGCCGGATGGAGATCGCCGCCGATTCTCTCTACAAGTCCAAGCTCATCCGCGGCTTCTGCCACCTCTACGACGGCCAGGAGGCCGTCGCCATCGGCATGGAGGCCGCCATCACCCGAAAGGACTGCATCATCACCGCCTACCGCGACCACTGCCTCTTCCTAGGCCGCGGCGGAACCCTCCTGGAGGCCTTCGCCGAGCTCATGGGGCGGAAGGACGGCTGCTCCAAGGGGAAAGGCGGATCGATGCATTTCTATAAGAAGGACGGCGGTTTTTACGGCGGCCATGGAATTGTGGGCGCACAGATCCCCTTAGGCTGTGGATTGGCCTTTGCGCAGAAGTATAGCAAGGATGACAATGTCTCCTTCATGATGTACGGCGACGGTGCCGCTAATCAGGGCCAGTTGTTTGAAGCCCTCAATATGGCCGCGCTTTGGAATCTCCCTGCGATTTTGGTTTGCGAGAACAATCACTGTATGTTTTTTTTTAATTGATTGTTATAGTATGTTGCTTTTGTGATCAATTTCAATTTTGGATATGATCATAAGAGAATTACGAAACTTTGGATTTCACTGGTTTCGTGTTTTTGCTGAATTGTTGGATATGTTAGTGATTATATAGGAGACATTTGATTTGATCATTTTGGTTGATGCATAGATGGAATGGGGACAGCAGAATGGAGGGCGGCGAAGAGTCCAGCTTACTTCAAAAGAGGAGATTATGTTCCGGGATTGAAGGTTAGAACTTATTTCCTCCGTCCATCAGTAGTAGATGCATTTCTTTTCGGCACGTGATTTAAGAAATTGTGTTAAAAGTGTGTTAAATGAAGGGAGAATAAAGTACGAGATAGTAAAGTAAGAGAGAAGAATTAAGTTGTTCTTTGCCAAAAAAAACGAATGACTCAGCTACGGGCAACCCAGAAAGGAATACGACTCAGCTACAAAGGAACGGAGGGAGTACTATCATTGGTAGGAACAATTGTTTGGTAGAGGGAGTGTTTGAGATGAGAGCTACCTTCGATTCCTCAAGCATTATTCGAGCGTCTGTGTCTATGTCTTGTGGTGTTGATTGTTTATTTCTTTTCATGAAAATAGGTTGATGGGATGGATGCTCTTGCAGTTAAACAAGCTTGCAAATTTGCAAAGGAGCATGCTCTAAAGAATGGACCTATTGTGAGTGAACATTGAGTATTTCCTTGCCAAAATGTGTTGCTCTTTTTTGCTGGTTTTCGACACAGATTAGTCTGACTTGCTTGTATGTATGTCCAGATTCTTGAAATGGACACCTATAGGTACCACGGGCACTCCATGTCTGATCCTGGAAGCACGTATCGTACACGTGATGAGATTTCTGGTATCAGACAGGTGAATATGATCGAATGTTCCCTCTTTGTTGTGAAGCTGCTATTTCTTGTTCGGATATCCAATTTGAGTGTTGTGTTGCAGGAGCGTGATCCGGTTGAAAGAGTCAGAAAGCTGATAATAGCTCATGATCTAGCAACTGAGAAGGAAATGAAGGTAATTAAATACGGTGAACAATGTGGTTTGTTCGTTTTCTGCTAGAGAAATTGATCATGTGGTGAATGTTTTCTTTCTCCATCTCAGGACACTGAGAAAGAAGTTAGGAAGGAGGTGGATGAAGCCATTGCAAAAGCTAAGGTTAGAACTTTTTCAGCACAATATCTTGGTTTCAGATGAATCTATAATATAATAATTCAAACTTCAATTTATAGTGCACTTTGTTTTGCAGGAGATCCCCTCACCCGATCCTTCTGAGCTGTTTACTAATGTATACGTGAAAGGCTTGGGAGTCGAGGTACGACTGCTTTCAAACTCAATAAATCTTCTGAAATACAAAATCTTGTCTGACTGATCTAGGCTCATAACTCTGCGCGCGTGCATGTGCGTGTGCTTGCACTTTGCAGGCATTTGGAGCAGACAGGAAAGAGTTGAGAGCTGTACTTCCATGAGCCAAGCATCAAGTGTGTGCGCTTTCCCCCCATACAAAATAAATTAAAGCAGATTGTAGATTTTCTTTAATATCGTGTGGATATATAGCTATATATTTCTGTTTTAGTTTTGCTACTATTTATCCATGTATGTATTAGAGATATCCAATCGTGCTCGGAAATATTAGTAACTCGGATTTGCAGCTTGATTTTACAGTTTTGACGAACTGTTTAAAACCTTAGCATGAAATTCTAATGATGCTACTGATTTTGAATAATTACAATTATTTTATTTTATTTCATTATTTTTTCCTTTTTTATTTGGTTGAATTAAAGTAACTGCTAATTTTTTTATCCAATTGTTGTTTATAGATTGCGCCTGGTAGGAATGGTTAGTGTATTGTCTAAATAGAACCTTCCTATGCATCTCAGCATCTTCATGTAGTTTGGCTTTTAGATAGATAGTTCGGAAAATGACTGGGTACTTACTTCGTCTAACCTAATTTGTTGTCTAATTAATTAACTGATTATATACCCATTTAATCTTTCATAAATTAAGTCTTTTCACTTAATTAGATATCCACACTTCCCAATCTCAAGCTCTCCACATTTTCCAATTACCGCATGTTCTCTTGTTTATCTTGTTAAAATATAGCACAACAGGAATGTGATCAAATGCAAACTCTAAATATTGTACAAAACTCCAAACTATAATCTGAGCCATTAAAAAATATCAACAGATGACAAAATAGTAACAATAGAAAATGTGAACACAGTGTCACGATTGATGTTGTGTTGATAATGTGTTAACATTGTGTTCACATTTTCTGTTGCTACTATTTTGTCATCTGTTGATATTTTTTAATGGTGCAAATCATAATTTAGAATTTATACGAGTTTGCATTGTATCAGTATCCATCCAATATATTTTATAATAAAAAAAGTATTAGGATCATTTTCCAAAGAAGTCTTTTCACTTCTATAACCCATCTTTATCACCTTCATCTATGTATATATATATTTATCTTTTATAACCCATCTTTATCACCTTCATCTATGTATATATATATTTATCTTTTAAAACTTTTTTTTTATTTTCACTTCCCCAAATATTAGTAATAACTAAAAATTATTTTCACTTTCTAATTTTATTAAAAAAATGAAAATTTTCAATTAAAAAAATGTGGAACTTAGCAATATGAAGCCAAAATATTAAGTAAACACCTTAATGCAGTGGGGATCCCCTAATATAATGGTGGGCCCATTAATTATGCATGTGAGAAGTGGGATTGCATTGAGGTTTTAAGAGATTTAATTTTGTATCTTACGTGAAAAGAAAAAATATTAATATTTATATTATTGTAAGAGAGAATTTTTTCTAAAAATGAAAACTTAGACATCTTTAGTATGATAAAGTAAAAAGAAAAAGTGAGACATCTTTTATGGAACAAAGGGAGTACTATATTTTGTGAATTATTGAATGCTAGTAAGTACTAGTATATAAATTTTTTGATTAATTTTAATTTATTTCTTGTAATAATATCACGAAATTAAAATATTATGTGGTTGGTCGAAGATGCTGATTTCTACTATTTGATCAGTGTATAACAAAAGACGATGTGTTAGGGCTCACAAATTACTTGCTTTAATATAGTAATGTCTGACATTTATGTCTAGGGTTTTTCTTTCAAATATATCGATTGCTCTATTTTGTCCTGAAGTGTTGTTTTGCCAAAATTGAGAGATAGGCTTCATGGAGGCGCCTGATTCACCGTTACCTAGGGTTAGCAATTTTCGACACGACAAGAAATTGATAGGTTTATGTTAAGCTTTATTGATTGCATGTCCTTATCAGATCGATTCAATACGGACACAATTATTTCAACTTGGGCTCGGATGAGATTCTTCGTTAATAATTATTTTTTCAAATTATTTTAAATGTTTTGTTTCTTCATTTTTTGTTTTGATTACCTTATTAGAGTTAAATTGGTGATAGTGATTAGTGATAGATTTTGCATGTGATTTTTGCTCACGAGTATATCCGTCATCTTTGACAGCATCTCCCACCGTTATTGATGCGACAATCCAGATTTCAAATTATTAACCTTTCGAATTAAATACAATCCTCAAAACAAAAATTAGACGTCGGTAGTATTAATCTAGAGAAAACCATGGGCTCAACCTCAATTAATATTGGGGAAGCTATCATCGACTGATCTCCAAACCAAAAGGACCTTATGTAAACTTCAAAATTAAGGTATTAGTGTTTTATAGCCTATGGGCAATAAAAGGAAGTCAACTCGAATAAAATTGGGAAACTTAACATTTTCTAGTAACATAAATTGTTTGAAACCATATTTCCATTTGCAAAGTTTGGTTGTGGAAAGTGGAAACCAAATAGGCGTTCTTGCCTTCTTGGTACTGTTAGAGTTTGTATACTAGAAATCACGTTTCGAGTGATTGAATACTGTAAAACTCTTATTTTATTTTCCAATAAATAAAATAGATTATTTTTGTCATAATGTTGTTATGTTTTACATTTAATGGATGTTAATGCATGTTTAAATGTATCAACACATTGCTTTAAGAATGATATTCTACATATTTTATATTGACATATTTTATATACTATGTTGACATTTGTTGTTGTACGAAAAAATTAAAAATTTTTGATATTTTTTTTATTTTGACATCGGAACATATGCAAGAGAAATATCGTTAGAATCCTTGTGAAATTATCTTTAATTTGATATATGTTGTGCGAAAAAATAATTTAAATCGAGAAAGTTATATACGTTTTAAAGTTATGAGATATTTTTCAAAAGTTAGTTATAACTAATTTGTTGTAAATTGACCTTAAGGCCATCCACAACTCGTCTCTTATCCACC
>NC_062968.1:7891857-7894497 GCF_023119035.1 Salvia hispanica
AATGGAGTTGTAATGTTTTATAATGTGGAGACAATATACACGTTTATTAGTGTAAATTGAGATTGCCTAAAACTGAAAATTGGAAGAGCATTATGTTGATCCTTAATGGAAAGTAATACTATAATACATACTTCACTCATCCATCAAAATAATTTCATCAGTGGACGATACGAATTTAATATAAAATTGATAACTATATGAGAAATAAATATATAAAATGAGTAAAGTAGGAAAGAGAAAGAGAAAATGTGAATAAAACAGAAGAATAAAAAATAAAAATGCATGTACTTTTCATTTCTAATACGAAACTAATTTTTGTGGGTGGATGAAAATGGAGAAGATCGAGTACTTTTTAGAACGACTTTAATCGCCTAGATCAGCTTCTAATTCACAACCTTATTTTTTTAAGCACATTTATTTATACTAGTTGTATTATAAGTTATTCAAGAAATCGAATGTAGCACACGTATAAACGGGATAAACAAAATACATACGGGAACTTTGCAAAAGCATGCATCATGCCCAACAGATTTGGCTACAATATTTAGACTTGTTCAACTTCACCATGTCCCCTTTTTATTTTAAAACTATATATATTTTTAATTATTTTAGTTTACTATAGTATCTATTGTTGTCATTAATTCTTTAAAATATTGACACACATCTCTGACCTTTAAATTAAAATAGCCTTTAACAATTTAAAAACATTTTGGACAAAAAGAAACAAGAAATGTGAAAATCATTAATTCCAACTATAGTATTATCAAAGTTCAGATATGTATGTCGATATTTTTAAAGAATGAAGGCTACAAAAGATACTATAGCAAAGTATAAGGACTCAAAATGTAATTATCTTAACTATATTTGAATGTTATTTATATAAACAATTTGAAGTATATAAATATTAATTCTATGATCAATTTGAAAATAAAAAATATATATCAGGCTACCACGATCAATATTCCACAGTGATTAAATAAATAAGTCAACACCTCTATACCCATCTCAAATGTCGTTAAACAAATAATTGCAATCAGATAACCATTTGGGACTCAACATGTCATGTGTATAATTTAAATTCATATATAAGAACATAAATTAAATAAGTACTATCACAATAAATTAACCTATGAGATAAAGTGAGTGAGTACAAGATCGAAAGATAACGAGTTTAAATTTTACTATAACATGGCATGTATATTCAATATACCCAAAAAAAAGTTCCAAATTTCAACTATACAAAAAATCTAAAAAAACAGCCATAATTTTGCATCCCTTTTGACTTAGAACATTCTATATTAATGAAAATCTGAAGTAAACTGGAGGAGGGTGATAGTACAATGTACAGCTTCATATTTCGTTAGTACACTTCACACTTCAATAAATAGATTACATTGCAACACTATTGTTGCAAGTCAAGAACTCTTGAATTAATAAGTGAAAATAAATCATCTATGGCTTTTCGATTCATCGTATTTTTGGCTTTCTTTGTTGCCGTTGTCACGGCCCATGAAGGCCATGACCATGCCATGTCTCCGGGCATGTCTATGACACCGAGCGCTGCCACATTCACTTCTTTCCCATCTGCGGCGGTAGCAACGTTGGCCATCATCATTTCTTTCATGGCAATCATGGAGAGGAGGGTTTGAAATTTTTTACTTTGTTATGGTGATTCTTTTCACTCCAGTTCAGTTCTGTATTTACTTTAGATCATGTTTTTATGGCTTTTTTTTTTCAATTTCTGTGACGTGTGATGACTTTCGAGTTTGGAGTCTTCATCACTAAAATAAATAGTCTCTCCTTTGTTGTATTCTTGCTTTTCAACATCTTATCATGTCTAAAGAGTGTCAGTTCTAAAGATTTTGCAATGGTTGTGATTGGCATAAATATTATAGCAACAAAAATGAAACTTCCACACACAAATAATGAAACAAAATGCAATAAATAGGAGGTCAAGTGTTGAGAGGGTGAAATCATGTCTCCGGTCGTACAGTTGAAGGCAAAAATGTGAAACAATGCCTCACACAAGCTCAGACGACGACATCGATCCGTTCGAACTCAATCAACGACAGGTTGTTGCTCTCGTCCACAGAGAAGCTGGCAGCCTCCACAACTTTAGCACGACCATTACGGTCCACGGCTAGCCTCATCGATCCCTTGAACATGTCGACCTTTGCATTCGAGAGGACGAGAGTGTTGCCCTCTTTTGCCATATCCACTAACATAAACCAATGTATCAATGTAAGAACAAGAATAGAAGAATTAATCAGTGTCCAAATTAAACATTAAATTTTTTTAAAAAAAATATACTCCCTCCGTCCCGGAGTATTAGACTCACTTCTTTTGGGCACATGATTTAAGAAATTGATATTTAAATAGTTAAAGTGGAGAGAGTAAAGTATGAGAGATGGAAAAAGTAGTGGCAGAGAGAAGAGAGAAAAAAGTAGGTGGGAGAATAAAATAAGATAGATGCTTTTGCTAAAAAAGGAAATGAGTCTAAGAGCACTCCCAATGGCACTCCCTTATTTCTCCCTAACTCCTGCCACATCAGCGCCACATCAGCATCACATTTTATCCCCAGTTTTTAGCCAACTGCTACATTGGTTTCTCCCTTATTTCTCCCTTATTTCTCCCTAACTC
>NC_062968.1:7894597-7910852 GCF_023119035.1 Salvia hispanica
AGTCCTCCGCGCTCAATGTCGCGGCCTGAGATTCTTGGTCGCCTGGGGTTGATCCGGGGGTGTCGAACTGGGGCCGATACACATCGTCGGCCGGAGAGGGCATTCTGCCGGCAGAGTTGAAGTACGGAGAAAGTCTCCGCGTCGGAGGAGTCTACAAAGGAGACGGACCCGCGTATGGAAGTTGGCCGGGAGGAGAAACCATCGCCAACAACGAGTGCATCCATTGCTCGTTTGCTTCATCCGTGTTGGGAATTTGTGAACTCGACTCTTTCCCCTTACCCTTACCCTTACCCGAGCGGGAATTTTTCTTCCAAAAGCTCATAATTTTTGGAAGATTGATGAAGATTGAAGATTGGGAGAAGAGATTGAAAATGGAGAGAATGAAGATTGTGGGTGATGAATGGAGGAAGTGGAGGAAATATTTATAGGGGTGGGATGTAAAAATAGCCGTTGGGCCGAAAAAAAAAAAAAAAATTTAAATATCGCCGGATTTATCGCCGAGCGTCGCCCACAGTGGCCGGCGATCGCTCGGCGATAATCCGGCGAAAAAACGCCGCTTGGCGAAATAACGGTAAGATTATCACCGAATTATCGCCGATTTCACCACAACGGCCCGGCGATAATCCGGCGATGTTCGGCGATTTTTCGCCGGATTTTCGCCACCCCCATTGGGAGTGCTCTAATATGTTGGGACATCCCAAAAGAGAAAGTTGGTCTAATACCTTGGGACGGAGGGAGTATATGTTTTAAGTGAAATTCATAACAAAAACACAGTAGCATCAAGTCAGAACTTCATTAGCAAACACAAGAATAAAGCACATGAACAGAACACACCGTGATGTCAACTCAAAATTTCATTAGCTAATACGAAGTTTTAGATGAATTTTACACGTTTTTAATTTGCAAGTTATAGTTTCTAATTGGCCTTAGAAACAACTTCATACCTGTGAATTTTTCATATACTAAATAGTTAGCATTTCTCACCAAAAAGGTAAGTTTATATGCTCCAAACATAGTCATAAAATCTTCCATATCTATCTAGTCATTTTAAGTAAACAGTCCCTTAGAGTTAAGCACATAAGGGCGTGGAAAGATTTGGGCTCACATCTATGAATATGAGCAGAATCTCTGGTGGACCTTATAATGATCATTAACACACATTTGCTACGAACAAAGCAAATACCGAACAAGGTTGAGAGTGGAGAAGCATGAATCTGCATCCAAGCCACAACAATATTTCTTGCATATGCATATATCTACTCATAAATGCAGCATTAAATTTACCCCCAAAGCCTAGATAGCACGTGTTTATAACATTAGGCGATCAATGAGCGATGAATTGTTAAAACCTAGACTTCAAACTAATGTAATTGGTACATGCTCCACTACTACAAAATCTGTCAAGAGAGAGCATTGTCTACTTCCCAAATTCAGATTTCAGACCCATCAGAGTTTAAAGCCAAATCATAAAAATGGGGAAAAACTAAAATGATTGCATTTCAAAGAAAACCTCAATTTTTGTAAAACATAATATCAATACAAAGTCTAGGGCATTTTGAACTACAACCTCACCCCTCCTAATCTATGGCATTTTGAACAACATACTCTGCAAATCCACAACTCAAAAGAGATGTTCACCTTGATCATTTCTCGCAGAAAAAATGATGATTCCTGACTCATCCCCTACCAAGCACTCGGAAAAACGCCCTTGAGACCGACCTCTCTGTGCTATCATCTTTGCACTGATAACTTTTACGGTAAGGCTGAGGCCGGTATCCAACGGGCGCAGCTGGTTGACCTTGGTGAATTGCTTCTTCTGGTCGGCCATTTCAAATTCTATTCTTATAGTTTCTTGATATTTTAGTCTGAACAATATTCAATCAAGGTCACAACGAAACTTACAACAAAATCTGATCTAAAATAACAACAGATTTCAAGAGAACAAACAAAAAAAACTAACAAGATTGCTCTGCTAAGAGGTAAAAGATCTCCAATTTCACTAAACAAAAACGTAAAACAACATAAAAGTCCAGATTAAATTCATCACAACCTAATTCCTAAAATCATCTGAATCTCTCCAATTTCACTTCACAAATTCAAAACACCATAAAAGTTCTAAAATCACCTGAATCACAAATTCTTTAATAACTGACAGTTCATGTAGATAAGCATCAGATTAAAATGGCCCAACATTAACCTTCAGAGATGAAATCTAATGAACAAAACCCGATCTTTCGCCTAAATTCAGTAAAACGGAAACTAGCTATCCAATTTATGCACAAAACAAGTGATCCAATTCACGGAGATGAAGACATTAGCATAGGATTAAACCTTAAGAAATCGCGGAAAACTTGAAAAGCAAAGTGCGGAAAACCTGAATTCCGGCAGATCGTAAAATCTGCGAAGATTTTGAGTTGGAGAGAGTGTTAAAAACTTTGGAGGTGTGTGTGTTTAACTGCTAATATAGTCTTTAAGGTGCGCCGTTAATGCCTAGTTGTCCCTTTACTGAATTCCGTTTCAATTATGTAGGTGAGAGGTGGAGTAGGGGATGTTGCAGGGAAAGTACTACGTGATCCTAACTATTCGTTCACTCGGAAACTGTTTTGATTTTTGATCCCATCTTTATGTACATGAGAACTACAATTACGCAAAATGATGTTTCTTTTAGGCCACGCCACTTCTAGAATAGATTTAACATTGTTAATTCTAGTGTTTTTTTCTTCTAAAAATTAAGAAACTAAACAATATTATTGGCAAATTATAAATGGAGTATATCTAAGAATATCTACATACTACCATTAATATCAAATAGTAGTCAACAATTTGCCATTGTTGTCATTGTCGTCGTGATCACTGTAATAAACATGATATAATTTTGTAGCTAGGAGATGCAGTCACATAGTAACTGTTGGATATTTTAGTTTAATTGGATTAACTTACATCATTTAAGTATGGAGGTGCGGAGTGCACGCTTATTTGAATTCATTATGATGTTAGGGGCGAAGCCCCTTAATAGATGAACGGGGGTCCGAGGGCAGCGCCCCCGGGTAGCGGGGTCCAAGGGGCAGAGCCCCTGGCTGGGGTCGAGCTGGAAATTTTTTATTTCCAACGAAATTGCTTTATAAGAAATTCATCCGAAAATGTAATTTCTGAAAATCAAAGGACTAATTTGCAATTTCGAAAACTTTGAAAATCAGTTAAATTCGGTTAAGAACTTAACAGATGCAACTTTTCGAAATTAACAGATGCAACCCTTTATCTTGATTAAGAACTGATCAATTCTTTGGTTCGTATTGATCTCGAATATACATATGATATTTATGATTTCTCTGAATTTTATCCGATCAAATAGTTTGGCAGAACCACCGAAATTGATTTGATCTGAAAGTGATTCATCACGACTTTCAGATAGATTATCCGTTTTGTTTTCTGTTTTGAATCTCCCTAACAAAGATCAAATCAATATTAAAAATGTCGAACAAGGAAACGGTGAAGGAAGGAATGAAAGGTTTCGTAAAGTTGGATAAATTTGCTGGCCAAGATTTCAGACGCTGGCAAAAGAAGATGCATTTCATGCTGACAAATCTCAAGGTGGTGTACGTTCTGAGTACTCTCATGCCCGAGGCTGTTGAAAATGAAACTCTAGAACAAACGAGGAGGCGGATGAAGTGGGAGAACGATGACTACATATGTCGTGGTCACATCTTAAACGGTATGTCTAATTCTCTATTTGATGTGTATCAAAATGTTGAGTCTGCTAAGGAATTGTGGGATTCCCTCGAAGCCAAATATATGACAGAAGATGCCTCTAGCAAGAAATTTCTTGTTGGTAACTTTATTAACTATAAAATGGTTGATTCGAGGCCTGTCATGGAACAATACAACGAATTGTTGAGGATATTGGGACAGTTTTCCCAATATGATAAGAAAATGGATGAATCCATTTCTGTCTCTAGCATTATTGATAAACTGCCACCTTCTTGGAAGGATTTTAAAAATAATCTGAAACACAAGAAGGAGGAATTGAACTTGGTCGAACTTGGAAGTGATTTCCTAATTGAACAGTCCATACGTGATATGGAAAAGGGATCTGTTGGTAATGCTAAAAACATGGTTGGTTCTTCAATGAACATGGTGGAAGAGGGTGAATCCTCAAAGGGTGTTAAAGAGAAACGTAAGTTTCAAGGGAAACGGAAGTTTCAAGGGAATAACAATAAGGATGGGAATAAGAAGCCTAAACTGACTTGCTGGAAGTGTGGAAAATCCGGGCACTTCAAGAAGGATTGTAAGTCTGGAAAGGGTGGAGGAAAATGGAAAAATGAGGCTGGTTCAAGTGGATCCAAGGATCCTGAAAAAAATCAGGTTCGTTTTCTGTACCTAATGATCATTCTGTTGAGAATTATTATGCATCAATAATCTCTGAAGCATTTTATGTGCAGGATGATGATCTCTCATGGTGGATTGATTTGGGTGCAACATGTTATGTATGCAAGGATCATCAATGGTTCAAGGATTTTAAACCAATTGAAGATGGATCTTCCTTGAAGATGGGCAACATTGCAACTGAACCAATCGAAGGAATATGATCCTGTTAGCCTAGTATTTACTTCTGGAAATTCCTTAGTGTTAGAAAATGTTGTATATGTACCTATTATTCGTAAGAATTTAGTATCTGGCATTGTGTTAAATAATTGTGGTTATAAACAAGTGTTAGAAAGTGACAAATACATTCTGTCAAGGCATGGTACTTTTATTGGATTCGGTTATCTATGTGGTATGTTTAGGTTGAATCTAGATGTTTCTTTTATTAATAATTCTGTTTGCATGACTTCTACTTCTTTTAGTAATCATGCTAGTAAATCAGAATTGTAAAAACATGGTTGGTTCTTCAATGAACATGGTGGAAGAGGGTGAATCCTCAAAGGCTGGTAAAGAGAAACGTAAGTTTCAAGGGAAACGGAAGTTTCAAGGGAATAACAGTAAGGATGGGAATAAGAAGCCTAAACTGACTTGCTGGAAGTGTGGAAAATCCGGGCACTTCAAGAAGGATTGTAAGTCTGGAAAGGGTGGAGGAAAAGGGAAAAACGAGGCTGGTTCAAGTGGATCCAAGGATCCTGAAAAGCAATCAGGTTCGTTTTCTGTACCTAATGATCATTCTGTTGAGAATTATTATGCATCAATAATCTCTGAAGCATTTTATGTGCAGGATGATGATCTCTCATGGTGGATTGATTTGGGTGCAACATGTTATGTATGCAAGGATCATCAATGGTTCAAGGATTTTAAACCAATTGAAGATGGATCTTCCTTGAAGATGGGCAACATTGCAACTGAACCAATCGAAGGAATATGATCCTGTTAGCCTAGTATTTACTTCTGGAAATTCCTTAGTGTTAGAAAATGTTGTATATGTACCTATTATTCGTAAGAATTTAGTATCTGGCATTGTGTTAAATAATTGTGGTTATAAACAAGTGTTAGAAAGTGACAAATACATTCTGTCAAGGCATGGTACTTTTATTGGATTCGGTTATCTATGTGGTATGTTTAGGTTGAATCTAGATGTTTCTTTTATTAATAATTCTGTTTGCATGACTTCTACTTCTTTTAGTAATCATGCTAGTAAATCAGAATTGTGGCATGCTAGACTTGGACATGTACATTATAAGAGATTGAAAGAGATGTCGAAAATGAGTTTAATACCAGCATTTGAGTTGAACAATGAAAAGTGTAAAACTTGCATGTTAACTAAAATAACTAGACAACCTTTCAATAAGAATGTCAATAAAGTTACTAAGGTATTAGAACTTATACATAGTAATTTGTGTGATTTTCATTCGACTCCATCACTTGGTAATAAAAAGTATGTAGTTACTTTTATTGATGATGCTACTAGATTTTGCCATGTCTATCTATGCCATTCAAAAGATGAAGCTCTTGATAAATTTAAAATCTTTAAAGAAAGTGTAGAGCTTCATCATGGTGTGAAGATTAAAACTCTTCGCACTGATAGGGGAGGTGAGTATTATGATCCAGCGTATTTTGAATCTACTGGTATAGTACATCAAACGACTGCTCCATATACACCACAACAAAATGGTGTAGCTGAAAGAAAGAATAGAACGTTGAAAGAAATGATTAATTCAATGTTGTGTTATTCTGGCCTAAGTGAAGGATTTTGGGGTGAGGCTATGTTAACAGCCTGTTATTTGTTGAATAGAGTTCCTAATAAAAGGAACAAGATAACCCCTTATGAACTTTGGCATAAGAAACCACCAAAATTGAGTTATCTCAGAGTTTGGGGTTGTCGAACAGTGGTAAGACTAACTGACCCTAAAATGAAAACCATAGGTCAAAGAGGTATAGATTGTGTGTTTCTTGGCTATTCAGAAAATTCTGTTTGTTATAGGTTCTATGTCATAGAACCCAATGACTATGTATCTGTGCACTCTATTATTGAGTCAAGGGATGCTGATTTTGGCAATGAGGATAGATTCACGTCTATACCTAAACCTGGAGGCATGATTGCAAGGTCTAGTAACTCTGATGTAACTGGAAAAGTGATGGATACACCTCCTGATGCTAGGAGAAGTGGTAGAGTAAGAAAAGCTAAGTCTTTTGGAAATGATTTCCAATTGTACTTACTTGAAGGATCAAGAAATGAAATTAATTTTCAATATCAATATTGCTTTACTATTGGTGATGATCCAAGGACCTACAAAGAAGCTATGGCTTCAAGAGATTCTGCATTTTGGAAAGAGGCAATCCAAGAGGAGATGGATTCTATAATCCAAAATGGTACTTGGATACTGACTGATTTACCACCTGGTTGTGAAGCTTTAAATAGTAAATGGATCTTCAAAACGAAGATGAAGGTGGATGGAAGCATAGACAAATATAAAGCCAGATTGGTTATTCAAGGCTTTAGACAAAATGAAGGAATTGATTATTTTGACACCTATGCTCCTGTTGCTAGGATTTCCACAATTAGATTATTGTTAGCACTTGCTACTATACATAATCTTGTAATTCACCAAAACTGCCTTCTTGAATGGTAAATTAAATGAAGAGATTTATATCAAACAACCAGAAGGCTTTGTCATGCCTAGTAATGAACATAAGGTTTGTAAATTGGTAAAATCTCTTTATGGACTAAAGCAAGCCCCCAAACAATGGCATCAGAAAGTTTGATGCTACCGGTAAAGGGGTTATCATTTGCCTATATGTGGATGACATGTTGATCTTTGGTACTGACCAAGATCAAGTTGATAAAACAAAGGAAATTTTGTCATCTAAGTTTGAGATGAAAGACATGGGGAAGGCTGATGTGATTCTTGGAATTAAGATCACACATGGAGAACAAGGAATTTCCATTTCTCAATCACATTATATTAAGAAGGTGCTGGAAAAATTTAACTTCAAAGATTGTTCTCCAGTTAAGACTCCTTTTGATCCTAGTGCAAAACTCGTGCCTAATAAAGGAGTTGCTGTGAATCAGCTTGAATATTCAAAGGCTATTGGATCACTAATGTATGCTATGATTAGTACTAGACCCGATATAGCTTTTGCAGTTGGAAAATTGAGTCGATACACTCATAATCCAAGTTTAATCCATTGGCAAGCAATGAATCGAGTATTTAAATACTTAAAAGGAACCATGGACTATAGGTTGACTTATTCTGGATTTCCTTCTATTCTTGAAGGTTATTCGGATGCAAGTTGGATCACCAATATGGAAGATCATTCTTCCACATGTGGTTCGGTATTCCGTCTTGGAGGTGGTGCTATATGTTGGGCATCAAAGAAACAAACTTGTATAACGAATTCAACAATGGAATCGGAGTTTGTGGCATTAGCAGCAGCTGGTGAAGAGGCTGAATGGCTAAGAAATCTAATATATGAAATTCCATTGTGGCCTAAACCGATATCACCTATATCTATCAGATGTGATAGTGCAGCTACCTTGGCTAAGGCATATAGTGTATAATGGAAAGTCAAGACACTTAGGTGTTAGACATAGCATGATTCGTGAACTTATTATGGATGGTGTGATATCTGTGGAGTTTGTGAGAACTCATGATAACTTAGCCGATCATTTAACCAAAGGGTTAAGTAGAGATCTTGTGCACAAATCGACTATAGGGATGAGATTAAAGTCCACTACAAATCTTTGATATTAAGATACCCAATTCCCATTTAGTATGACACTAGATGCAGAATTCAATGTGGAAGACATAATATTTGGAGATTAGAACACATTTGAAAATCGTCCCAAGGTATGTGTTCGGACCTACAAGTTAAGGAGGTTGATATGTATATATTCTTAATAGTTCTTTTGAAAAATTGCAAATGTAGGTGCAAGAAAGAATAAAGGAGCTACCTATATAAGCATGAAGTTTAGCCGCTTCAAGAAGCTGGGACTTGGTTTCGATATGTTTATGAAGGATAAGGACATAGGCTAGTAAAATATAGTGTCAAGATAGAACATATTCGTATGTAAACTTTTATGTACATTATCTTCGTGTATTCAATGTGAGTTCCCAGGGTTCAATCCTTAGAGACACTCGGGGTATTCGAATATTTGGAATGTGTAATGTACTAAGGTGGAATTCAATCGTTACGATATTTCATTTATGCAAAAGTTTGAATGTTAGAGATAACTTGTTTTAGTTAATCAAGGATTGCACTAAAATAGGGGAGGATTGTTGGATATTTTAGTGTAATTGGATTAACTTGATTGATCAGTATTATTATAATGATACATCATTTAAGCACGCTTATTTGAATTCATTATGATGTTAGGCGCGAAGCCCCTTAACAGATGAACGGGGGTTCGGGGGCAGCGCCCCCATGTAGCGGGGTCCAAGGGGCAGAGCTGGAAATTTTTTATTTCCAACGAAATTGCTTTACAAGAAATTCATCCGAAAATGTAATTTCTGAAAATCAAAGGACTAATTTGCAATTTCGAAAACTTTAAAAATCAGTTAAATTCTGTTAAGAACTTAACAGATGCAACTTTTCGAAGTTAACAGATGCAACCCTTCATCTTGATTAAGAACTTATCAATTCTTTGATTCGTATTGATCTCGAATATACTTATGATATTTCTGATTTCTCTGAATTTTATCCGATCAAATAGTTTGGTAGAACCACCGAAATTGATTTGATCTGAAAGTGATTCATCACGACTTTCAGATAGATTATCCGTTTTGTTTTCTGTTCTGTACATTGAAACTCCCTAACAGTAACAAACAGAGTAAGCAATTTGTGTATTTTTCTTTGCTTTCGTGAGTTGTTTTCTCATTATTCGTAACACATCCACTCTACCGGCTGCAAAATTAAGACCCCAAATTAAATCAATTTCTTGAAAGATGAGCATTAACATTTAGTTATAAGCAACAAAAACAAAAAATAAATTTTCTAGAGATATTGAAGATAGGGGTTTCCATTGACACTTTCTGCATGAGGTTGAGAGTTAAAACAATGTTGTATTATGCCAAAGCAGAAAATCAAAGCATCAGAGTTAATTCAAGACTGAAAAATTGTATTTGTCTTATTTGGTTTTTGTTCATATACATCAATACATGTGATCCATACACATTGACCAAGATCTCAAAAATTAATTTTGTATATATCTTGTTATAAGTTTAAGTAGGAAATAATGGTTTATCTATAATGAGAAAGATACCTCAAACTATGTAGGAGCCTGCAATATATTATTTGAGGCATATTTTGCCCTTTATATTATTTAAGCAAGGTTTGAGATCATAATTTCGTTTGATATGATGTAAGATCCTACAATATATTATATGATGCAGAGACAATTCATTTTTTAATTAAATGATATGTGACAAAATAGGTTCTAGCTATAATATTGACAACTGCTATGAGTATATTTTGTAGTATGAAATGATGAGAAATATTTGTGGAGTGTCCCTATTTGATGGGGCAACTTTCCACTGTAGGATTTTAAGATATCAACTACATTAGTTGGTGGGAACTATTAATATGAATTCGGCCAAACTTTATACATACTTCAGAATCTAATAAACACATCAAATAAGTTTCGTATAATTTTAAAGATGTCGAAATACGAAAGTAGGTCTCATATCCAATTTCATATGTAAAATAAACCACAAAGTATTTGGTTGAGTTCGACTCACTGGCAGTACAAGTTCGTTTAATATTACTATAAGAGCAATCATATGAACCCGTAACAAATTCTAAAGCGTAAATATAATCTCAAACATATTCGAAATAATTCATATATCAGTCCTATGAGGTGCGTTATATTGCTAACTATTTGAGTTGCTAACTCTGTTAACTCATCAATACAGTATATAAAAAATGTCAACACGGTTACATCAAAATGTCAACACATAATATCAACACATTATATTGAAGTTCAACAAAATTATGTGTTGACATTTTAATGTCACCATGTTGACATTTTTAATAAACTGCATTCATGAATTAGCAAGTTAGCAACTTAAGAAAGTTAGCAATTGATCACACTCCTCAGTCCTATAGTACAATTAGTATCTTGAAGTGTACGAGAATATATCAAAGATGTGAATAATCTATCAATGCGAGTTAATTAACAAATTTACAAAATTGTTACTACCTTCGTCTCACCACAAGCGAGAAGCTTCTTTTAAACAATTGTTTTGGGAAAATGATTAACATTCAAAGTGGAGAGAATAAAGTAAGAGAGAGATGATATAGAGAAGTTTGATTTTAGTATATGAGAAAATATCAAGGATGTTGGATATTTTAGTGTAATTGGATTAACTTGATTGATCAGTATTGTTATAATGATACATCATTTAAGTATGGAGGTGCGGAGTGCACGCTTATTTGAATTCATTATGATGTTAGGGGCGAAGCCCCTAAACAGATGAACGAGGGTCCGGGGCCAGCGCCCCCGGGTACCTGGGTCCAAGGATGTTTGGTAGAACCACCGAAATTGATTTGATCTGAAAGTGTTTTTCACGACTTTCAGATATCCGTTTTTCTGTTCTCTATATTGAATCTCCCTAACAAAGGATGTTGATGCCCTAAGGATCCACGTTGCTATGAGGATTGAAGGGTTTGTAAGGACTAACTCTATGATCCGGGGAGATGTCTTTGGTTCCCTCGGGCCTCGTCCACAAACCGTTGTATTTGACCTGTTATTCTATGTGCATCTTAGAATCAGAGTGAATGGGGAAATTTATTTTTGATGAACTTATTAAATCAGGTAGCCAACAATGAAATTGTGCATCGATGTGACACAACTGTCCATCGCATCGGACTCAGCCTATTCTCTCATCTGCCTTATTTAGAGCATCCACCGTGGTTATTTTTCGTCAGGACGATCCCACGTCTGCGATCGTCCGGCTATTGCGGGTCGGCAGACGATATCGCGGACGAGCGACATGACCGAAAGTTCAGTCGCGGACGAAGGCGTTGCCCAACTCTCGTCCTTCACCTCGTCTGCCAATTGCAGGAACACGGACGACGGATGGTAAAAAAAAGTTTAATTATTAAAACATCAATTTTTAATTATAAAATTATTTTTTATAAAAAAATTGATTTTTAATTAAAAAAACATTTTTAAAAATGTAATAAAACAAAGAATAATTTTACAATGATCCATACTAAATGACAGATCTGTGAAATAAGTGAAAGATTATACTTTGTAGAATATAATCCTTCACCCTAGATGAGCAAGTTTTCAATTCCTTAAGTAAACCTTTTATGGATAGGTTTTCAATCCAACTTTCATTGTGACTTTGAAATGGGATAAATGGTAGTTTTATAGATAGGTTTTCAACTCTAAGTTTCTTTGTGATTTCGATGTGGACAATTAGTTTTAGACATAAAAGAGAGTTTTTGTTGCTTTACATAACTTTGTATGATTTCAATACAAAATCTATATTTAGCCTAGTGGTAAATGTATCTTAAAAAATCATAGAGCTTGTGTGTTCAAGCTCCAAACTCAACATTTTGTTGTAACTTTTGACGTTTATTATATTTTTCTCATTTTATTCGATTCTTTGTTGTTTATACTTTTTTCCTATAAGCATGTTTATATTTTATGGTAATGTAAATTTAATTTAAGTAATGTAAGTGCTTTTTTCAGTCAATGTAAGTATTTTATTTAAATTTTTTTGTGTTTTATAATATATAATATTTTGCTATTTATTGCTTGAAAACAAAAATTAAAATTAAATATAAATTTTGTAACTTTTTTTTAAAAAATTAAGTAATGTATGTATTGCATTTAATTTAATATTTAATTTTACTATTTATAATATGTAAAAACGTAAAAATAAAAATAAAAATAATAACATTAAAGATTAATGAAAAATGGATTTTAATTGATAAGGTAGAACGACTGCAGAAGGAAGGGCCAAACTAAGAAATTCTAATGTGGTGACTACTAGTCCATCCACTAGGGCGAACTAGTGGTCCTGACCACTGTGGATGCTCTTATGACCTCTTCTATGTTACCCCTTCTATTTTTATTTCTATATTCCATCCAATTTACCGAAACATCTCTTCTACTAATTATCGATTTATTTACAATATGGATTCAAACTTTAATTGTGGATTTATGAATTACTTTCAGCAGCAACTTAGTTACTCCATCCTTCTGTCCCATAATAGATGACACCTGCACACAGTAAGCACATACTTAAAAAACCGACGGTTCCTATTTGGAACTGGCAGCACACGGTTTAGAAAAATCATGAACCTGAACCGACCCGACAAGGTGTTCGGCGGTTCCGGTTTCACTTCAAAAAACCACCGGTTCACCAGGCGGTTCAAAGCTCATGTAGTTCTTTTACCTGACTTACCTAGTTGCGGTAGGGGCATGTCCATAAAGTTGAACAAATGAGAAAAAAAAGAAACAAAGGAAAAAGGACTTGAGCTCAACTTAAATTTAAAATTTAAGTTGAGATGCCTACGTATCCTCAATGTTCAATTGCATTGGGGAATCAAAGCTCATGTAGTTCTTTTACATGACTTACCTAGTTGGCAATAGGGGCATGTCCATATTCAATCTGATGAATTGTCTTCATATGACAGATGAGAGTATGATATCACCCACCTTCATTAAATTTGTAGAATTTGTTGCAGTAGTTACAACATGCATTAAACTCAGATGTCATATCTTGAGATAGCGGATGAGCACTAATTGGGACATTCTTGTAATGTTTAACAAAAATTGATATAATTGATGGTAACTTAATCATTTTACTGCTTTGTGGTATGGGTGGAGGAGGGGGATGTCTGTCCTCATCACAAGAAGAAGGCATATTAAAATTGAAGTATGAGAATGAGAGTAGAAAATAGAGATTGAGAGGAGAAATCCTTATCAACACAAGAATAAGGTGGGTAGTAATGCTGGAGAAGGGGGTGTTTATAGGAGAAAAATTGGAAAAAATTAGATTTAAAAAAATATTGAAATTTAAAATTTCGGCCGGTTTACCGCCGGAATCGGTGGTTCAGTCCACGGTTTCTGACGGAAAATTGGCGGTTTGTGACCACTTTTCTGCAACACTACACTTGAAAAGCCTACACCTTAGCCTGAAACCTCCGTTGAACCAGCGGTTCAAATTTATCAAATTCTTGAACCTGAACCAAACCATCCGGTGGTTCGAAATTGCCTCGCCGGTTCCGGTTCTGGGTTGTGAACCGGCGGTTAACCGTCGATCCGATTTTGTTTGTGCAGGTCTTGATGGCATACTTGGGTATTGGCATAAGATTTTAAGAGATAGTATTGTTTTGTGTGTAAAGGTGTAAAGTGGAGAAAATAATATATTTTTATTATTACGAAAGGAGACGTTTTCTCAAGAAGAAAATGTGGCATCTTTTGTGCGACAAAATTAAAAAGAAAGTGGGACATCTAATAGACATTCACAATGGGGGGCGATCAACAAGGACGAGTGATCCCTCCCCCCCCCCTGCGCGCGCCTCCGACCGGTCATCATTACGGAGGGAGGGCCGAATCTCCCTCCCCTTCGCCTCCGCTCCCGCATCGATCAATAGGCTTAGCCGATGGCCCCATCGGCTCTGCATCGGGCTGATGGAGGTGCTGATTTTTTTTTTTAATTATATATTTTTTATTTTCTTCTCCTATATAAATACATCAATCTCATCTCCTTCATTTCACACACCCAAATCCTTCTCTATTTCACATTTTTTTGTCACTAGAAATGTCTTTTAATTTTGCCCCCATTTCAGATTCTGGTTCTGATTCCGACATCAGCGAGAGCAACCTAATCATTATCCAGATGTCGGGTGATTCACCGTAACCACGTCGAAGCTTGATAAGGCTCGTTTCATGCATGTGTTCCATAGTAAAACTGCACCCAAATCCATGAACTAACAACCATTTTGAGCCAGGTGTGTTCGAAATTCGCCAAAGTCAGGAGATTGCACAAATCAGGAGGGCGAAAGCAAGAATCAAGAAAATGAGGAGAAAATTGCGGCATTAAGTTGATCAAGTCAATATTCAACCGGAGCCAGCTAGAGTTCTACATTGGAAGAGAAAGCGAGAGACCCCACCTCCCTATATAAAGAAGTCCAACACATGAAGAAAAGAGAGTTCCCCCATTTTTAGTTTTCGCTCAGTAGTTAAGGGTGTTCTCTCAACAGCTTACTTAGAGTAGGTTAGGGACTTAGCTCTCTTCTAGGGCTGAAATCCGAGCTCATTTTCTTTTCTTGTTCTTGAATTCTCGGACACACACACTTGGTCCTGTTCTGTTAGCTGGTAATTCGGTGTTCGGTGCTAGTTTCTGCATGTTTTAAGCTTTCGGTTCTGTATTTGTCACGACCGCACTTTCTAAGGATAGAAAGCCCGGTTGATCGCGACTAGGAGAGGATGAAAGCAGCGGGGAAGAAAGGGGAAAACTGTGGCACAACTGTATTTGAACTGAAATAACTTGGAATATATGAATCAAAGTGCATGGTACAAAGAATCTAAACTCGACTTTTACATTGCAGCGGAAGAGTCAAGAGCAGATGACATCGTGTATGGAGACACGACGCATCCAAGTACTATTCCATCGAAGGGTCTTCGTCGACTGTGCTCATCACCGCCCACCGTCATCACTACTCAACCTGCACATTTTTTAAAACATATGCAATGTTGAGTACTTGTTGTACTAAGTGGACACGTGCCGAAATATATTTTACTAAAAACTGGTTTTGTCAAGTCACTCCTGAGTAAACTCGGGGTTTTAAGTAAAAGATCCGAGAACACTAAATCATTTTCCTTGTCATTATCAAAAGCGATCTGCCGTTCTATTTTCCTGGAACAATGTCGTATCTGAACTAACTCCTGGTGAAATGAAATTCACGAAACTCCTGGTGAACGAATTCACAAAACTCCTGGTGAAATCAATTCACAAACTCCTGGTGAAACGAATTCACTAAACTCCTGGTGAACGAATTCACGAAACTCCTGGTGAAACGGAATTCACGAAACTCCTGGTGAACGAGTTCACGAAACTCCTGGTGAAATGAATTCACAAACTCCTGGTGAAACGAATTCACGAAACTCCTGGTGAAATGAATTCACAAACTCTTGGCGAAACGAATTCACTAAACTCCTGGTGAACGAATTCACGAAACTCCTGGTGAAATGAATTCACGAAACTCCTGGAGAAATAACTAATTCACAAACTCCTAGTGAAATGAATTCACAAACTCTGGTGAAATTCACAAACTCCTGGTCTAGTAGGGACCTCGCCCTTCGCTAGACAATCAGATAGGCAAAGTTCAAAACAAAACATGGCTTGACATAGCTTTCAAAACTTCCTTTCAAAACCCTATCGGTCAAAGCCGAACACAATATCAACGAAGGCTAATAGTTCACAAGCTCCCGTAAAGCAACACATAATGTCACATAACTAAATAATATCACTTTTACTTGATGTAAATAGCACTCATCATAAAATATTGCTCATAAAACTGTAATCACAAATTGTACTTTTCATATCACCTTGGCACTCTTCATAAAAACTATACTTTAAACAAAAAGCAACAATCGTATCTTAAATAGAAAGCCCACGTAAAATACTTCTCGTAAAAACTGTAACTTTAACAGAAAGCCCACCTCGTTCGCTTAAAACTCCTTAAAATGATTTTTTCCTCACTCCACCTTTACTCGCAAAGATAGCCTAGCTTGATGATTCCTCTCGGATGGGGACCGATGTCCTGCCTCACAACTCCTCCTTGCTCCTCTTCCCCTCCTTGCTTCACT